>NC_061484.1:24008194-24308194 GCF_022539355.2 Hippoglossus stenolepis
TACTGCCTCGCAACAATGTCAGCTCGGACAAATCTCCCCGTGTGGGATCTCAGACGGGAAACTCACTGACTGTGTTTCCATGGCCTGCAGCAGTCTCTCTGTCCCATCGCCACTTTCTGCACATTTCACTTTGATCTGTCCTTTCTATGGCTATAAATATATATATATGAGAGTTGATTCATGCACTGTAATAGCTCCTGCATCATTGAGTAGCCGGATTCCGGTGTGTGACGTGAAATGTGATGACAACTCCGTGAGTCACAGTTTGATAAAGGTATATACATGTCAAATTGCAAAATTTACAGGGCAATTTCTCACTGAGTATTGGTTTAATTGGATTTATATCAGAATATTGCTCCGCATTTCAACACTTTTTCCCATTACAGATTCACATTATAGGGCTGGATGTTAACGAAATAATCGGCGTGTGTAGGTTAGTGTGAGTCGGGGAGAAAATACACCTTAATCAAAAGAGAAGTTGTGTGTTTGAACGACGTTTTAATGAAGCGTGTGCACTGCTCTAATGTTTAAGTAGATTTTCTGTATGTGATGGTGCTCAATTATCTTAAGCTGGTGCGTGGGCAGAGCATGTGCGCCATATGAATACGAACATGCACAAACACACACATACACGTCTCTCTATAGTTGTGAGGACACTCATTGACATTATGCTTTCTCTAACCCCCCCACCCTAACCTTAACAATCACAACTAAATGCCTAAACCTAAACCTAATTGTAACCCTAACCCTAAAACAAAGTCTACACCCTCAAACAGCCCATTGAATTTGTGAGGACCAGCTAAAATGTCCTCACAATGATGGTATTGAACCAAACTTGGCCCTCATAGCTATAGATAGACATGCGCGCACACACACACGCACACGTATGGATAAGTACCTTCCCCCACAGTGCATTATTTGGCCGTTCAGAGCATCAGTCAGTCACTCAGGTAGCTGAGGAGCCATTTACTTTGATGTCAGTCACTCCATCGGCTGGTTGATCGGTCTCGCAACCACACGTTAGATACACACATACGGAAACGGGGGGGGAACCATCAGTTCCATCCCATCTGTATTTCTACACGTCTCCTGAAAGAATGCGGAGACGAGCAGGATGCAAATTGAGCAGAACCACTGGAAATCGTTTAATATCTATATGTTGTTTTGCCAGCGCCAAGGGAAAAACAGCCGCTTTAGTCTCTATTGTTGAGATGCACATTATCACAAACTCCTCCACTGTGACATGTTTGTTACTGTCTCGACTTTGTGCTGCCCTCTTGAGGATTTGTTGCCTAACAACCGTAACAACGTAAAGGTGGTGCGTGGGCAGTGGCGGTCCATCATTTGAAAGGGACGTGTCTGTTTGTGTACATGCAGGCGGCGTAAACGAGGAAGGGAATGTCAGTGTCTGCGTTTGGCTCACCACCAACACCAGACTGAAATATCACAGTTTCATTATCACAGCTCACACACACACACACACACACACACACATTCACACAGCACATCTATACAGCGCCTCACTATCACTCTGATGCACGTATTGACCATCTGATGCACTGTTGTCAGGGGCAACTTGGGGCTCAGACACTTCAACACCTGGACTGGAGAAGATGTGCAACGAACCACCGACCTTCCGATAATTGGACGTTTTATGTTTCCTAGAGGATGAATCTTATTTACTTTGGTGATCCCCTCACTTTGTTTGAAATTGACATTTGCAGGGTTGAATGAAAAGTCCAATCAAGCTTGGATCGCCCCTTAGGTTTCGTACAAACATTAAAGAAGATGAATCGAGTCGGTTGAGTGGCACAAAAACACCACGATCATTCCTTGACTTTGCCCCCCCGATGACACAGAGAGGTTCACATTCCAGATTTTGAGCAAAATGTCTCATCAATTATTGAATCGCCTGCTGTGAAATCTGGTACATTCATGTCCTATTTACAATAAACTCTTGGTAGTGACCCCTGGATTATTCCTCTGTTCAGTATTTTAACTAAATACCTTGGTTAATGATCAAATAGCTGCAGAACTGACCCTGACTCCTCATCATCCTCTGCTGTTGCTCTTGTTAAACGCAATGTGGAAAATGTTGGACTAAAATGGAACGGCATATTCTGTGTGTGTGGGAAGCTCGGATGGAAATTTAAAAGTTGAAAAGTTGAACATTTTTTTACAGTGAATGGGAGGAAAGAAAAACAGAGAGTGGAGCTTTATCCTAAAAAAAGCTCACGATACTTATCATATCGTTTAAAGGCTTAATCATCTGCGGAAAGGGAAGAAACCCCAAAGCAATGGCTGCTTATCATCAGATAGATGTGTGCAGATAGGAATAAAAAAGAAAGAAATGTGTTTTACTAGATCCCAGTCTGCTCATGAATTTTTCAACCACCGCATGAACTGTATTGATTCAAAAGAATATATTCTCTGGTCTTATTACATAACTTAGTATTGGTGTGTGTTTGGTGTCCTTCCTTCACCTCCTTCATCTCTCCCAGCAAACCTCTCTTTCTCTGTTCTCACTCTGTGTTATCAACCTCTCCTCTTTCAAATGTGTGTATTATGAACCACTCTGTGTCTGTCTGTCTGTCTGTCTGTCTGTCTGTCTGTCTGTCTGTCTATCTGTCTGTCTGTCTGTCTGTCAGTGCTGCGATCAGCTTCTCAGCTAAAGCCTGAATTCCATTTCTTCATCATGGCGTAGGTTGGACCCTCAGGGATTGGAATTATCTTACAGCAAGTGATGCTGCTGTGGTGCTATAGACTGAGCTGAATGTGATGGTCTGTCTCCAGATGTGGGACCAGAGTCAGAAGCCCCGGGCCCATTTTTTATTTCCATTCTTAAAATAGACGTCAATGAGCACAACCGGGTCTGGAACCAGGCGGTGGTTTAATGAACAAATTGCAAATGTTTGCTGCTCGGTGCCTCTTTCAATGGCCAAAACCATTTATTATATTTGTTGTCATTTCTGTTCCATATAAAACAAAGAAATGTGAGAGAGGAGGAGAGAGAGACCGGGAACACTTGTGCACCATCAGGTTTACAATAACAACAAAAACAACAACATAACAACAACATAACAACAACAACAGCAATGATACAGAATAATAATAATAATAATAATAACCAAATCAACCAAACAAATCATTCGGGCGACGTTTTGCACTCAAACCTGTTCTTTTATTTTCACCACAAAGGAGATAAAGGCAGTTTGTGTCAGTGTAGAGAATAGAATACATACAAATAGGCTCATCTATCTATCTGTGAGTGTGTGTGATGAAAACTGAGAGCGACGAGAGGAGACACACACACACACACACACACACAGAGGGTTAATCTAATTTGGCCTTGTGTTGGGGGAGGATTGTGAGGTAGCTTGAATTCAGCCTTGAAGGGAAAGAGAAGTGACAATGGAGGAATGACGAGGGGAGAAAAAAAAGGGGAGAAAGTATGAGAAGGAATCATTTGAGGGTTTGGGGCTGTTCTCATTTCATAATTTGGCAAAAGCAAACACTCTGGAACCTGCACTCTCACACACACACACACACACACACACACACACACACACACACACACACACACACACACACACACACACACACACACACACACACACACACATTTATGTCCATTTTCTCTTTAGCTATGAGCAAGTTAGATATCAAACTTATTTTTTTCCATCAGTGCTTGGTGTTATTTCCTTGCAGCTTTGCTCTGTGAGTGTGTCTCTGTGCGCCGCGTGTGTTTAAATTGCGGGCGTGTAACTGTGCGATCATGCATCTAAAGAGTTTATCACACATGCTCAATAGATAGATTGATTATAGGCTGTAAAGTGACACCCAACACGTCACGGCCCTGACTTACAGTGTCAGACAGGAGCAGGAGATGAGATCCTGTTTTACTAGCGTGTAACAGAAGTGCACGCGTATACAGTACATGCCATAACAGACACACACACGCCCACAAACACACACACACACACACTGTAGAGAAAAACACACTCTCATTCATATCTGAGAGATGGAATTCAACATTTGTTCATTAAAATCACTGTCAGAAATGTAGTAGGATATAGAAGAGCAGAAATGTGTCATTTCACACTCTGTGTAAATCTTGTGTGTGTGTGTGTGTGTGTGTGTGTGTGTGTGTGTGTGTGTGTGTGTGTGTGTGTGTGTGTGTGTGTGTGTGTGTGTGTGCGCATGTATTTCAACTTCTACGACAGAAGCTTGTCTCTGCTCCCTTTAACGTTTTTGGTAATTGCAAAACACTTTCATGAGTTTCATATGAGCTTTCCATTTGTTTTTAAACTAATCTTTTCCCCTCACCCTGTGGATTTAATACATTTTGTCTCCCACTGCTCAAAACAATGTTTTACACCAATTTCGCTGCAACCATATTGGAAACGTATGAACGAACAATCACGGTGCGTATATAAAATAACTAAATGACTGTCCTGCTTGTTGTGTTGCATTGAATTATTATTCATGAACATTAGTGCGTCATTTTAGAGGGTGGTAAAACAACACCTTTATTCATTTAATTAGAATATCTCAGCGATGGAGAAAGTAAGAGCTGTTGAGAAGGAATAAGCAGCCGAGCAGTCCACAGCCGAAGCATCACATCTTCAAAAGAGATTATAAATAGACGGAGATCACACGACGGGCTGCCACCTTTACAACCTCGCATAGAATAGTGCCTGAATTTAACCATGTTTTAATTTAAAACCGCACCGAAACCACGTGGAAGTGAATGTCGATGCCAAAGGATGAAGCTGAAGAACAGATGATGAGTGTGAAATTAAAAAAACTACTCTCCTGAGGACTTTCTTAAATCCTCATCTTGCAAATATTGGTATAAATTAATACATTTAAAAAAAAAAAAGTTAGATTGTCCCCCAGCCGATCTAAACGATGCTTATTCTCGTTCACTGGGCACATAACTCACAGCTCCAAACAATAACAGACACACTGACCTGGAGGCCCCGGCCAAAGCCTTAATTATTACAGCACTCATTCCTCGTGGGGCCAGCTGAACTGTAGCTGTGAGCAAACACACAAACACACTCGAAGAGCGATTTAATCCCCCGCCACACACACACACGGAGCGCTCGTCTGTCACAAGAGAGGAGGCTAAACTGTGGGTCCACAATCCCAGAGCGAGCTGTTTCTAATCCCAGATGAGATGCTCTATCCTGCATATCTCTTCTCCCGGGGGCGCCTCCTCCGAGCCAACTCGTCCATAGATCCTCGCTTTGACATTTGTAGCAGGAGCTGTTGCATTACTATGTGCACATGCAGGCTCTTTCTGTTTCCCTACACTCCACATGTGCTGTATATGCAGAAGCACACTGTGCAAATGAAGAGAGCTGTAAACGATCTGAGGTCAGCAACCAATGTTCAGGAAGATTAAAACCCCTTAAATTCAATCAAGCTGCACCAAATTGCACACACTCACACCCATAAATATCCCTGATGTTTTCCATCAAGGAAAATGTACCCAGAGAAATCCCACGGAAACAGGGGGAGAACATGCCAACTCCACACAAACTGGGATTAAAATAAAATTACTGGATCTGACCCGTGGTCCAGATCTGCCCCAAAATGTAGTAGTTTCTTTCTCTGCCCATTCCACCAAATTTTCAGAATAGAGAACAAACATTCAGTTGTTTTGTGCAATCGTTATCCAAGCCAGCAGAAAGTGGGCGACAACATAAACTCCTCAGGGTAACAAAGGAAACAAAGACTGTGAGACTTCCTACTGATATTTTGCAAAGTTTTAGCCAAATGCAATGCTCAGATTCCTCCCATGCTCTTTTGGTTGTGCTCTGCCCACAGACGCTGCAGCCCACCTTCCGAGCAGCTTGTGAACTGGAGCGTGTGCGGTGCCACGTGTGAGGCTGAGTTTCAGGAGAGGGATGAATCTAATAAAACTTTGAATTTCCTGCAGATTGTCATGCAGAGGGAGAGATGTGAGAGCTGCTTCATGAGCCGATATGCAAATGCACTGCTTTTGAGTGTCAATGTGTCAAAGGAAGTCCCAGTCAGTGGGAAGAAAAAAAGGGAAATAGGAGCGAAATTGTTGGTAGGAACCGACTGTGCAGCTGCTCAGTCTGGAGCTTTTAGAGGAAACACATCAGTTGATGCTCAGTGGAGCCGAGGACACTTCAGCGAGTTACACGGGAAAAATTGAAATTAGCATATGTCCGATGATGAGAGCAGGTAGTGATGTGACGATACAGTTTCTGGATTCTGGTGCTGCACGAAAACACATTTGAACTGCTGCTAATGTCACATCATTATCGCACAATGCAAATGAGATGATTACAACACAGACAAATTATCACCTTTTGCTAAATGCTGATGGGAAGCTGCAGATTAATGCACGTTTCCCACGACTTCTGTATGATCATCATCATCATCATCATCTGTTGAAATGAAAAGGACGTGAATGCAGTTTTTTTTTGTGCTCTTCAAAACAATATTAATCATATAACAATAAATAATAAAAACAATATTTGCTCTTTCTCTAGTAAAACATATTCCCAATACACATGTTGAGAGACCCACAAATGAAATTTCATAACTTGGGGCGTAGGCAGGTGTCGCTGAGGCATCATATCTTAAAAGGTTGAGTAAATCAAACCAATAGGGTGCTAGAAGAATGCAAGTGGTTGAGGTTATGTCTTCGTCTGCATTTGTTTGCCTGTTCATTAGCAGGATTACTCAAAAACTCCTGGACAAATTATTATTATCAAATGTGATACGGGTCAGAAAGGATCCTCTTGAATTGTGGGTCAAACCAGAGAAGAATTCATGGATCTAAATGAGAGGAATCAGGCAGGTTTAGGGGTCTGGTATCTATGAGTGTGTGATTTGATTAAATTTAAGGGGCTATTGGGCCTTTCAGGATGCATCCACTCCGCTTAGTGACGTTCTAGTTTGTAATAAAACCTAGAGAAAGTAAAAGTATGGAAATGTAATCATGGAAATGTTCAGGCCCTAAGCCTCCCAAGGAATTCATGGATCAGTAGTTTTTGTGTTTCCTGCTCACGAACAGTTCCTGAAAACATCAAATCCTAGACGAGGAAACGATCTGCATGACAGTGGATGTGAACCATGAGCGATATGAGCCACAGAGTCTGTTTTTGTTCTGTGGTTGAGACAAATGATGGAGAGAAATTAAAAGATACTACTTCCTGCTGCGCTGGGAAGAGCTGGAACTGTCAGAGGACTCACTTTGCAAATTGGAGGCACTCGGGATTGGCAGCGAGGCTCAGATCCATGATATCACTGAAAGATTCTTGGATATTACAATCACAGGACATCTGCTGCAACTAATGTTCTCCCTGAGGACGCACATGGACGGAATGTTGAGGAACGACGAGCGGGGATGTGTAGGTTATGGAAACTGTTATAATATTCATGGGTGAGCTAAAAAGCCTGCGATAGGAGAGAAAGTGCAAGTTATATAGTCTACACACACACACACACACACACACACACACACACACACACACACACACACACACACACACACACACGGGTAAACAAACTCATAACTGTGACCTTCAACCAAACACATTCACAGGATCATAATGTGATGTTATGGTTGACAGGTGACCTTTAACCCTCGGACAGTTTATCTGAAACCCTGCAATCTCAGAAAGAGCCTAGCTACATACACACACACACACACAGACACACACACACACACACACTTACAGCGACATTTCTGCACCAGCGGTACCAACATGCAGTAATTACCGGTATGTTTATGTTTGAAATTTTAACACAACAGCCTTCAGCTGAGCATTTCATACCGGCTGCCAGATCACTGGAGCCACGATTCAATCCATCTTAATATACAGCGTTAGTGTGTGTGTGTGTGTGTGTGTGTGTGTGTGTGTGTGTGTGTGTGTGTGTGTGTGTGTGTGTGTGTGTTTGTGAGTGTATTGCAATTAGCCAAGAAAATGTGGTTACTCTGAAGCCTTGGAGCTAAGATTCACGCAGCTACCAGTAGACATTGATTCCTTACAACTCAAAAAAAACCACACAGTAGTATTACATGTATGCATTGTAGAGTACAAATCAATAGACGGACATTAATCGATGACTCTGTTGACGTCTAATTTGCGAACAATGCACCATCCGAAGACACATTGCTCCAAAAGATTCACACATTACAGAACAATGCCATTGATTATTGTCTTTAGATTTGTTAACGCAAAAATAACGCACACATGCAATACCACACACACACACACACACACAGGCCGAGTGCTCCACATTCCTGTGATTGAATGTAAAAGAAAGCACATGCAGCCCCATACAGCATAAGCCTCTTACAATGTAATTAACAAACAAACAGCACTCCAGAATAGAATATGATGATATGGCACATTTTCTCAAATGTTCCCTTTAAACACAAAGCAAACCGCGTGCCGTTTGATAAATAAGCCTAATAAAATAAATAAATAAACACGGGCGCGCTGATAAACAGAAACCGCTGTGATTCTGTGGCGGAATTTGAAAACAGTTTTTTCTGTGATCGTGGCTGAACTCCACTGTCAAAGGGAAACAGTGTAATCTGGAAATGAGCTTTTCTTGTGTAGCTGGAGGCTAAGAAGTGTAAACTGTGTGTTTGTGGGGCAAACATGCAACAGACTGAGAGGGGGGGGGAGTGGTTTGTGTGGCTGCCGGCCTCATGAAGAGTCGTGACGTGTCTCTTCTCCTGTGTTTTCCATCAACTGTTTTCTGAAGGAAAAGCCGGAGCTCTGCGCCAATCGAACACTGCAAAGAGGGAAAAGTTTTCAAAAGAATTCAAGGGAACTTACTGCACTTGATTTTTCATTTTTGAAGCCACCTCAAACTCATACGTTTTCAAGAACTTGCTGTGCATCACTTTCATAATCATAACGTCTAACTTCTTATTTTCAGATCGACAAGACTAAGAATTCCCAAAAAGTTTCACAATTTACATAATCTAACCAATTGTAATTATATACCGTATATAAACTTCACATATTGTCTTCTACTCCTTAATTCAGAGCTAGTGAGGTGCACCTTGAGATTGGCGGAGTGATATGATGCAAGATGTGATGCGGCACCTTGGTTGTGAGGAGTTCAGGTGTCATTTAACATGTGTGGAGTTATACCGTCTCTGTGCTCTTACAGTATAAATATCCAATTTAATATTTTAAAGAAACAAGACAGATGGAAAATAGAGATTGTCTGCAATTAACAGACATGTGGGAAATACTCAGCTACATGAATATACTGATATTGATATAAAACTGAAGCCTATGAAGACTTTCAAAAGGATCCATGTGTTGAAGTAACGTCAGAGCTCAGTGAGTTTAGAGGAACGGACGACATTCGGCTTTTTTCTGTTGAACAAATACAACGTTTCTGTCATGGAAGGACATCGACGAAGCAGGATTTAATCGTCTTTTCCCTACAAACGGCTGCTCGTGGACAGTTGGAATCACAGAGGCTTTTTATTTAAGCCCGACATTTGCAATATGGAAGGAACACGATCTTTTTCTGCAGATAAATGCAGAGTCACTATAACCTCTGTCCCGGAATCAGTGCAGAGAGCGAAGAATACCATATCCTTTTGACAGACAGAACAAAAGGTTAATACACATTCGTTTCTTAACTTAACAGGTAACGATGAACAATGTGCACAGACAGACGGTGACTTTTAAAATAAGTTTTTGATTTTACAGAACTGACTCATGAATGAAACGACTAAATTAGGCCACAAAACAGTGTAATACAATAGTCAGTAGTTAATAGTCAGGCACGTTTCATGTTGCAGTGTGAAAATTCATCTTATTAAAAACGTGTCATGTGGAATTGGAGCACCGCTTTATCTTTTTATCATCTTTTAATCAGTTGGCATCACTTAGGGAATTTCAAATATAAGCTCAGGCTCTTTCTGATGAACCATAAAACCATATCTGTGTGGTGTGTGTTTGCATGTGCACAAAATAAATAACAAGTTAAATAACACACACATACTTTTACTGTATCGTTGATTCTAATTTAATTATTTCTTCTACTATCTATGTCGTTTGTCTAACGTTAGGCTTTTGGACTCTTGCATGATTTCTGTATTTGTGATTAATTCTTACTGACGTGATATTTTTCTACCATTTCTCTAAACTCACCTGCACATTCTTCTTTTTTGTTTAAATCTTTGTTATTGTGTAGCCATTTTTTTGTCTGCGCAAATAAATCAAATCAAATCAAATCAAATCAAATCAAATCAAATCAAATCAAATCAAAAAGGTGGAACTTAATTTCAGTGCAGCACAGAGCTCCTCAGCTTGAGTTAATAAAAGAGAAACCCTTTTAGTATTGACACGCTGGAAAATGCTTGATTATATGAGATAAGATATCAAAAATAAATATTTTCTGGAGCGAGACTGATTCCAAATTGAAGCTCCGCGCATTAGCAATCATTAGAATAACTTACACTCATCCTGAACTTAGAGTTTAGCTTTTACTTCCCCTCAGAGAATTGAGCGCATCATACTCTCTGTGTCTGCTTTTTAATTTCCAATGTTTAAATCCATAGAGAGAAAGGTGGTTGTCAGGACTTCCCTAATATTCTTTAATGAGATTCTGTGTTTCTCTACGGTGGGGGGAGTGTGCGGAGAGTAGCCGCAGGTAAACCTCAGGGGGCGTAACAGAAAAGCCACTGTAAGCTAAAAGAAAAGTTTCCCTAAATGCTGTTAAAACGCTTAGCCAGGGGTTTAACTGGGGGAACATGATTCCCAATGAGGCCAGTGAGGCAACTGAGGGGAGAACAATTAAATATCAACAGGTTCTCTCCTCAAAGCTTTCGAGAAACACAGAAAAACTGGAATATCAAGGACGCGTTTCGCATCAAGGCAACATATGGATGGTTTTCCGTGTCCATTTCCCTGTAAGATAAAGTTCAAATCTTATCCAAGGACCGAAGGCAGACAGGTTGGCAGACGGGCGCAGTGTAGAGCTGGAGAAGAAAAATAAAAAAAAGCTTGCAGATAATCAGACAGGTACATGAAATCGATTCACGCACAAAAACCGGAGCAGTTAACTGGAGGCACACGTTCAACTCCATGTCAGGGAGCTGGTGGAACAGGCTGCTACACACTGACGGGGCTGATGGGGGAACTGGGAACACGTGTGTGACTGGGTTCTGGGGGCGGAGTGGGGAAGTGGGAATGTGGCTGTTCAAGTGGTGATGGTTTTCATTGACAGGATCCAAAGGCAGATGATGCTCAGGTGGAACTGAGTTGTAGATGTTGAGATTTCAGTTTTGTTCAGGTGAAGAATTTACTTTCTTTTCGAACTTTTAATAGACCCGAAGCTCGGAAAACCTGTAGGAGGAGTGATGAAGATGATTTGGTATTAAAGCCGAATAAAACGATCTGGTGAGATGAAAAACGAGTCTGTTTTCAAAATTAAAGCAAAATGCTGACTCCCAAAGTTGTTGGTTGGTTCTTCTATGGAGACGAGGACTAAACACTTTCAATCACGAGAGAGTTATTGAAAAACAAAAGACAATCAGTAAATTGGAATTAAATTAAACTTATTGTGAACAAGAGTAAAGGGCAGGAACTTTCTTTGCATTCATGTGTATCGAAAAAAATAACACCATCTTAGGCACCGTCAGCTGAAATTGTTCGGGGGGGAGCTTCCAGTTTAAAGATAACTCTCTTGGTTTCGGTAACGTCAGGTCGTGTCTGTTGGAAGTAGCCTGCCATGCTGATAATTGGACATTTATCCCACTTCCCACTTTACCGCTTGTGCTTTTTGAGTTTGATGAAGCTAAAAAGAAAGACACCACCATCCAAACTCTTTAAAAAATGCCAAGTGTCACTCATGCCCCCGCTTCAACCTGTGGAGAACGCAGAAGCTTGACAGGCCTGACGTGGCTTGTTGAAGCTGCCGAAGTCGACACTGGGAAGAGGTGTAACGCACATTCAATCGACTCGATTGTAGTTTGAGCATAAAGCAATGCTATTGGTTTTAAATGAGCTGAAATATCTCGTAAATTGTCCAAAGCAAAGCTAAAAACATTACTGCCTTCTCTCTGCGTCCGGAGCAGCAACATGGATCCACACCAACCCTCCCATGTGCTGCATTATTTGCAGAAAGTGACGTCTGAGAGCTGAAAGGGAGAGAGAGAGAGAGAGAGAGAGAGAGAGAGAGAGAGAGAGAGAGAGAGAGAGAGAGAGAGAGAGAGAGAGACGCTTCATTCATCTCTTCCAGCGGCGAGATTTAAAGCAAACAGAAATTTTGATTAGTGGAGCTTTCAGATTGTGTTGCTGTTGGGGGCGGGGGGGGGGGATGATTTATTAAGGGCGGAGGGCGGTGACAGTCTATCGCTGTCCCCCTGAAGAGTGTGTGGACGGGCTGGAAGGGGATTTTGCCTGAAGCCCTGCTAAGAAACAGAAGGAACAGCTGTCCTTGACACATACACTGCACACAAATATCAGTGCAGGCGCGCAGACAAAGACGCGTGCGTGGTCACATTCATGCAGATGCACACACACACACGCGCGCGCACACACACACACACACACACACACACACACACACACACACACACACACACACACACACACACACACACACACACACACACATGCACACACTCACACTAAGCCTGTCTATTGTTGCCTGGGGGCACATTTTTTTGCAGGGAGAGAAGCGATTCCACGGGATGGGCTCAGGAGGAGAAGCCCTCGAGGCCAACGCTCTCATATCACAACCTCGTATCTCCTGCGCTGTGTGACAGGCATTAAAGGCCTCACGTGAAATTCGAGTTAAGTATGATTTCCATGTAACTTTAATCCTGTAAAATTATGAACTAAAACACTTGTTGTTTCAATATCCGTCCCCGTCCGTCCCTCTGCCTGTTGGTCCCTCTCCTGTTTACGTAACGCAGTCCTGCAGCTCTTGTTAACATTGGAGGCCATTAAACGGGTTCATTTACAACAGACACTGCTTAAATCGAAGCGATGAATCAATGCCACACACACATAAACACTCACGTGCATAAACAGATACGGGGTCTTGAGGGAAGGGTTAAAGTGCCGGTGAGTTATGGCCGCCATTAGGTTTGCACCCAGAGCGTTTCTTGCATATTGGTTTCTGCTGCTTTCCATGAACCCGCTCATCCTTCCCCTCGACCGGTCTTTACACAGTAGACGCCTCAAAAAACGCTCTAAACAGATGGCTTTGATTAACAAGCACATGTGAGTGTTGCGGTTTGAACTTAAAGACCATATTAAGACGACGACATGGAGAGAAAACAAGCAGCCTTTTGTCATCTCGGAGGTAAACTATAAAAATGTAATCATCACCAGATGTTACAGATGTTATATCCCAGTATATTTCACGACAGATTCAATCAGCGAGTGCTTCGACGTGTACGACGTTATGAAGACGTTCGGTGGATCGTAATGTAAAACTCAATAAGTCACTGCAATGTTAGTCAGCGTCTGTGGTATATCTCACCAGATGGTTTGAACTTCACTGGTACAAACAGAGACAGTTGCTTGTATGTGGAGAAGGAAGGTGGGAGGATCTGAGAGAGAACCTCAGGTTGATCTGTACGTCTACAAGGCCACGTGGGACTGAGAGAGAGAAGTGTATAGTGTCAAATAACACGTCTGCGAAGAGGCTCCAGGTTGGATCACTGATGAAGCATTAATTCAAAGGCAGCGGTTTTCATGACCCACACAAAGGGTGGAAAGATGAATTGAAATTGACGATCACCAGGGTGGAAAGCAGGAAAAACATGTGAATATGTGTACTTATACTTGTTGAGGCATATACAATGTGTAGAAGTAAAACAGTATGTAAACGAGAATCTAATATTTAAGTAATCTGCTCACAAATCATTGAAGTGCAGTCCTTTATAACGATGGGTCACAAGCTTCTGGACTGTTTATAAAGATGGACGACGCGTCCACTGTTCCTCCCACTATCCACAAATGAAGCCAAAATGTCCTGGATATGAACGCCGCCATCTTGTTTTATTGACGTCCCTTCGAAACACGAGCTCAACCTCCAGTAAATAAGACCAAGAAGAGAGACTTTGGTATTAAGGTGTCTTAGACTTAGCTGGAGATCTTTGTTTCGTGTCGTTTCTACTTTCTCTCTCCTGTTACATCCAAAGAACTCTTACAATGTGGGTGAGTCAGGAGGAAGAGCGGGTCGTCCACTAGCAAGGTTGGCAGTTCAATCCCTCCACATGCCGAAGTGGCAAGATACTGAACCGCAAAGTGCCGGCAGCATATTAATGATGCGTGATAGAGAAAGTGCTGCATACACATAGAAGTACTGTATGAACGTGTACATGTACATATCCCACAATTATTATATTGTATAAATTCATATCAACATGCAGAACATGTGACACGTGAGTTTGACCCATGACGGACACATTCATATGGAAGAGTTAGGACTCCGGGTTGTTGCTGTTTGCAGAGACTCCAGCCTGCACAGCCGTTTTATACATTTCACCATTAAACCACTCAAATAAAAGTTAACTCTCAGTATCTGTGCAAACTGGATATTCACACTAGCTCCCTTGGCAAACTGGAAATATACCTACCCTGTGAACAACAACTTCTCGATGTTTAAATTAGATCCGAGCATATCTGACATCTCAAACCGTAATACTGAAGAAATAAGATTTAGAAATTAATAGTAGAAAAGACCACCACACACCATAGAGTCTGCTCTTGTCAAGGGAGCCTGGGTGTAAATTAATTGTTCCTGCGGTGTCGGAATAATTCGAAAACGGAGTTCACACATCACATATAGACCAATTAATTTTACAATCAGCTCTAAATAGCAGCTTCTTGTCAACTTGTCAAATGTAAAACCTTTTTTACTTGGGAGTATAATTATCTCTCACAAGCACCTGACACCACTTTTGAGCAAATAGAGATGTTTTTATGATAAACGTGGATCAGTTTTAAATGATTTACGAGTCTGTCACACCTCATCCTTTTTCTTTGCTCTTTGTCATTGTGCAAATATAAGAAACAGGTCTTGTTCAAATGCTCAAACCACATAAATACAACAAATGTTTGTTTATAGTGTTTTATTTTATCTTGTTTATATTTCTTTAATCTTACTTTTAAATCGTTTCTGATTCTTTGCCTTTATTTGTCATTTTTAACCTGTAAAGCGCCTTGTGACTGTGTTTTTCAAAAGGCGCTTTATAAATAAAGTTTATTATTATTATTATTATTATAATGCATTGCGTTACATGTTCACATTGTAATTTATGTCTGTATTTTTAAAAGTAATAAATACACTAATACGTGAAGTGTATTTATAAGCAAGTACTTACTTACTTTTACCCAAGTAGAAAAGTGAATGTGGTAATTTTCCTTGGGTTCTATTTTGTTTAATTAATTTGTACTTTCACTAAAGCCAATTTATTTGAATATTGATGAGGAGATAAAGCTAGATACCCTGGTTCCGTCCAAAGGGAACAAAATCCACCCACTCTGAATCTCACCCATTAGCTTTGCATTTGAAGAAAAACTGAGGTGGAAAGTTGTCAATTTGCTCTTTTTTGAAGGAAACGTGCTGGATTATTTATTATTATTTATTTATTATTATTTTTCCGGTGGTCGTCTGCCAACCGCCAAGAGGAAGTCCAGCAAGGCAAGGCCAGCTACACCCCCGCGCTTCTGAATCTTTATGCTCCATTAAGTTTTCTAACTGCTGCTTTCAACCACTTATGATGTGTTAGTCGGTAAATTTCCAAAATGTCAAACTGCTCCTTTAACTGCAGAAGGTTACACGATCAGCAGTATATGATGGACACAACACACACACACACACACACACACACACACACACACATGAACACGCACACATCCTCCGGTGAATATGTATGAGAGTTGATGCTTCCTAGTGGGATGACAGACTGTTTTCAAACCCCTTTGATCTGTATGCCTACTCCCATACCCCCCCACACACACACACACACAAACACACACACACACACACACACACACACACACACACACACACACACACACACACACACACACACACACACACACACACAAACACACTGTCCCTTTGAACCCCGGCCAAGATGGTGGTGGGTCAGGAGCACACAGTGTCCAAACAGGACAGGAAATGGAGCCGGTCCATGTGGACGACGGCATCAACAAACTCCTGTTTACACGTTTCAGAGAGAGAGAGAGAGAGAGAGAGAGAGAGAGAGAGAGAAGAGAGAGAGGGCGAGAGAAAGAAAAGATGGACACGGAGAGAGACAGAGACATGGAGGAAAAATAACAGCTGAGGAGAGTGAGAGTGTGATATCAGTCCAGCCTTTCTAGTACAGTTACTGAGATTCTTTTGTTGAGGGTTGACAGTAAATGCAGCTAAGTATATTTTGCGCCTATATGTGCACTGCTCGTGTGTGTGTGTGTTTCAGCTGCCTTCCCGTGCACACCACAGCTAGTGTTTGTGTACTTTTTACTTGTGTGTGTCTGTTGAATAGGCTTCTTGTCATTGACCTAAAAACAGTGTGAGAGCCTGCCAGTGTCGTTTAAATCCTCTTTTCTTCTCCATTCCCCCGGTCTCTGTCTTCTAGTCGCCGCGCACACTCATCCGTGTGTGCATATGCGCGTGTTTCACGGCTTGTGTGTGTGTGTGTGTGTGTGTGCGCACGCGTCAGTCGCTGTCTCTATTTAAACATCATACAGACTCACAAATGGCGTTCCTGCCAACGGAGATGAGAGCGCACTCTTCACAAAGACTCTTACTCTCCCACTCTTTCTCTCTCCCACTCTCCTCCCTCAGTCCCTCCTTTTATACTTTGAGGCACCCACGGGATATCATTAGTGTTATTACCGCACTGAGATAAATGAGTGCATGTGAGCGTGTGCGTGTGTGCGCAAGTCACATACGTGTGCGCGTGTGAAAAAGCATGATAGAGTTGGCGAGATGCTGCGAGTCCAAAACCCACCCTGAAGCGTTGGGTGCAATTACTGAGTAAGAACCGACTACAGTTGCTGCTTTCATGATTTCAAGTGTCACTGTTCCCCCCCCCCCCCCCCACCCTTCTGCATCCTGCGACATCTTCTATCTCTCCTCCACCCACAGCGATTATACTGTACATGTGTGTACGTGTTTGTTTGCATTGTTTTGGCCTCTATGAGAAAAGGTAGAGCGAGGTTCTGCTTGTGTGTGTGTGTGTGTGTGAGCCTCGTGAAAGGCCGACCGACGTTGCATCAGCACATCTCTCCTCAAGGGTTGAGGGTTAAGCATAATTACTGATGCTGCTTTCATGTTTTCATCTCGCCTCGGCTCGTCTTCACTGCCACCGCTGGCCTTTTTCGTTCTGTATCAAAGGAGACTTTGGTCCTCCGGGGCTGCAGACCCAGACACACTTTGACACAGATTAGCACACACACACCAACACACGCACACACACACACACACACACACACACACACACACACACACACACACACACACACACACACACACACACACACACACACACACACATTCATCTGGATTTTATTTGGTGATTTGCGTCAATTCGTTTTTCAGATGTTGTAATTTCAATCTTGCCGACACACATTACGTCCTAATAGCGTATTCATTTTGACTTGTGATCACTTTGCCAACTAAGTTCTGGCTGAATGTAAAGATGGACGACGCTTCCTCTCCATATCCACAAGTGAGTCCAAAATATCCCAGAAACGAAGGCGGCCATCTTGCACATTTCGAGCCGGAGTCTGTGCAGTATAGCAATCGGGAGGGGGTTGGAGCCATGGTGGCAAAGTCCCACTGATACACCTGTTCAACCAATCATGAGTCAGGCTCAGCTGTCAATCCTCATGTTTCCCCCCCTCTTTTTAAATAATTAATTAAAACCAAATTTACTGGAAAAACAAGAGAAACACAACAGTGTGGCCAGAACTTCCCTAAAATGACAGAAATCATCTTTGAGAAGACTTTTTAAAATTGATGTCCCATCCACGGACACGGAGGAGGTGGGGTTTATCACTTACACTGCAGCCTGACACCAGGTCCAAATGCTTTGGCTTCCCTTTTGGGCAGCTGCCATGTCGTCCGTCTTTACACCCAATGTCTGGTTTGTCGTTTATTTTCAGGGTAATGAATAATCTTTAATGTTTTAACTGTATATACTGAGGTAAATGAATGATGTTAATATGAGATTACATATAGTCTTTAATGACTGTAGTAAATACAGAAGGTGATCTGTTAAAGTCATTATAATTTTGCAATAATGGTCCCGGCTTCTCATTTTTCTCTGGCATATTTCATCGCCTGTAACTAGCGAACAGTATTTCCACAACTTGTTGGGAAACGATCAACTTAGACTTTTAAATGTTTTCTCGTTGACTTGTTTTAAAACAAGAATCATGTTCTGAGGATCTTAAATACGAACTCGACGGCTACATCGGTCAGATGATGTCACGGTAAATGGCTGCGGTCAAAACCACATGTCCCATAAAATAAAGTTAGCATCTTCCCAGTTGATGATCCCAACAAACACTCTTGTTCTTGAATTCCAGCGTTATTCATTATTATTTGTACGATAAAGTTGTTGTCATACGATGCTTTTGTCATTTTCTAAATAATACGTTTGGACTCTAAACATCACGAGAGCAGAAGCCTTTGAGGAGGAGTAACTGATGTGGTTGTACCAGTGTCTCCTGTGATATTGATCGTGGTTGACAGAGAGTAGTTTTCCAGATAAAGAACAGGACGGAGACGCTAACGTTGCTCTGAACCAGGGCGCAGCCGTCAGGGTTCAAACACGGGCCAAATATATTTTTACATGTGTGATGTAAAAGCAGATTCCCCTTGGGACGATTGTCATTTTTAACCGTCAGTCAGGACAAATGGATTTAAAGTGGCTTATGTTAAAAATCATTTGTGATTGTTACATTACCCACAGATAATGAACGGTGACTGTTTCATTTCTTGAAGTCGAGTATTGATCACGTTATCGTCAAATATTCCAAATATATTAGTTACAATCATTGTGTACGTTTACCAGACTTAATTTTAATGGGGGCATCATAAAATGTCATAAAATCATATTTATTGGGGTTTATATGAGCATTGTATTTACATTGTCTTTCAAAGCGATCTTCAGTTCACGTAAGGAGGCCAAGTATGAGCCACTGTTTCCCCATCGCTGCTCTCTGACAGCATCCAGGACCCCCTTTCCACACAGTGGGAAAAGTACAAACCCAGTTCATATGCTGGTTCCATGTCCTGAAATGTGTCAGTTGATGATGTTGTCTTTGACTTTGGAAATAGTTCTTGGTTCCGTTACAATATTTAGTTAGTTGGACATGCTACTGATTAAACTAAACCTGTGTTGGAGCAGTAAAAACACAACGTTTGATCCATTCCATTTACTTTTGTTCTTGTTCTTGGTTTTGTAAAAACTTAAGACGCACCACTTTCCAAATTCTTTTGCAGCCCTCCACACCCACTGGCTGAGAAATCCAAAGTTTTCAGTTTTCTCTCATGTCTCATGCTCATATCTATTGGATTTGATCAAACAACAAAACTGCAACATGGTTTTATTTCTCATACAGTGCAGCCCTATGCTTTAGCTTAAAGGGTCAGTGTACAAGATATAGTGGCATCTAGTGGTGAAGTTGCATAATCCAACCAACTGAATACGCCCCCCCCTTGGGAACGTGCAGGTTACATTACATAACATTGTCCATTCTGGGCTACTGTAGCAACATGCAATTAAACTTCCAGGTGATCACACATTGATGAAACCTTAACTATGAATGTTAGAATCGATTTCTGCATAAAAGATTCACCTAAATCCTGTTAAATCTGATAAAACATGCGATCCACACACGTGAAGGTGACATTCCCAGTGATGGTGTAGTGACAGAGGTCAGAGGAAGCCTCCAGCACCTGAGAGACTTCCTCTCACCTCCACCCTCTCCTCTCCTCTGTCAATCATCTCAAACCCTCCGCCTGCATTTCTTGTTCCTGTCTGGCATGACGGTGCTGATGGTTGTAATGGTGCAGCATGTGTTTGTCTGGATCTTACCAGTAGAGAGAGGAAATACTCACAGTGTAGACGATGATGACGGCATGTGGAATCTTAATATCTATCATATGTTGATGTAATGGAAGAAATCATACTGTCGTTGGTGGCATATGGTCATTTTAAATAACTGACAATATTTATTATTGTGTGCAGCCACGTGAACGGACTTTTTTATTGGAGGAACTTTGCTCAGTTGTCACGGTGACGAAGTACTGAAAGTAAATTGGAATCAATAAATACGTAATATTTCAGTAATTACAGTATGTACAATAAACAGTAAGTGTGTGGTTGTAGTACAAATAATCTCTTTTTCATGTGCTTAAATAATACATACATGTGCATGTAGTTATTACTTGTCCACACAGATTCAGGACATACAAGTGACATAGTTCATGTGGAGTACATTCCGTATAATTTTCACACGTTGTTGTTTGTTAATAATGGATGAGACACACATACTGTATGTTTGCATAGATAAAAAAAACTAGAAAAGTACAAAGTAAACTATAATTACTGTGGCTTATAAATGCGTGCACAGCTGACATCCATACGGGTGTGTGGGTGTTTTTGTTGGCTACACTTCACTGTTGTAAGACAGTGTTCACTCACAACTAATCAAAATCACAGTGTGTTGAAATGATAGTCGGCCTCCAGTAAGGTCACTGGGATGTTTAATTAATGACGCACACACAAAGCAGTGAGCGCGCACACACACACACACACACACACACACACACACACACACACACACACACACACACACACACACACACACACACACACACACACACACACACACACACACACACACACACACACACACCACTGTACTTCTATCTTAGTGAGGACACTGATTGGCATGATGCATTCCCTTATCCTTACCCTTAACCATCACAGCTAAATGCATGACCCTTATCTTAACCCTAACCTAAACCCAATTCTAACTTTAACCCTTAAACCAAGTCCCTTTAACAGCCCTCTGAAAGAATGAGGACTGGCCAAAATGCCCAGGCTCCTTAAGGTGTATGCTCACAATGGTCCAGATACACACACACACACACACACACACACACACACACACACACACACACACACACACACACACACACACACACACACACAGGCGATGGTCAGGCCAATGACCTCTGATAGAAGCATTTTAGCACATTTGTTGATCCGCCTCTCTTTGCTGTGTTCTCTTTGATCTTTGTTTTTCTTGTTCCAGTAGAAAACTGTCCGAAGGTAGTGATGACACCAGGATGTGACGTGACAGCACATCCAACATGTTTGAGCTGCAGAAGATCCTGAAAGTTTTGTTTTTTAACAATCTGAGACATCAACCACATCGGTCAGATCACCACAGCGTCAGTCGTCCAGATCAACACTTTGCGGTGATGTGCAGATTAACAGTCACACGTGCAGAAGGAGATAACATTTGCATTTACAATAAACCACCATGAACAGCCCATGTGCAGGCCTCTCTTTTTATGCACTGGGTCTGGTTGTGTAGTGTGTGCAGTGTGCGATGTGTGACTTACAGCTGATACCACAACTTCCTGCTTATTTTCCAGGTGTTGTTTAAAAAACCCTCTGTAAAATGTAAAAAGAAAGTGTGACAGCAAAACAACACCAGGGGTGCTAATCATTGGTTTACAAGGGAATCCCTTTTATCTTAACTTTTGATTCTAGACAGATTAATATTCTGTCTTTTCATATTGGAAATCAACATTTTTACCCGATAACAGCAGATTGTTGTTTTAAACAGTCTGATTTTATTTAAGAAATGTGTGTTTAATACTTTTCTGGGAGCTTTCAACTCCACGTCACCGTCTCCCTGGATGGTGTCGGGTCCCATTCCTGATGAGAAGTCAGTTGTTAACAGGAAACCTATGTATGGAAGTTGGGTCGTGTCATAAACGTGTGAATATTTCTAAGATTAAAAGCGTCTTTTGGAGATTTCCAGTGTGAGTCGGGTTCGTTTGGATTCAATTAGACCTTTCCAATGATCCTTGTGAAGTGATTAGCATGTCTGTTAGCAGATGCATGTATTGAGTTGGGATAGTGGAGAATCAATACATTGATGCAATGATTGAATCGCTGCTTCTCTCATTAACCCACCTTGACACCGTCACGGATTATCTATCGAGGAAACACTAAACATCACAAAATATTAGTGTAAGAGTATCACAGATTATATTAAAAATTATATTATATGCTCTTTTCATTACACGAGGAAGCAAACTTGAATAATAGCTGCAGTCAGGGTCAGAGTTTTAGAAATGCTGCAGTTTGGAGTACTGCCATTTTAACTGGGTGACTTATTTGGATATTTCATCTTTAATTTTAATTAATGAATTGTTCATTTTGATTCTCCACTCAAAGCAGATTTTACATAACAAATGTATTGAATGATAAATGTAATACAATGTGAAAGTGTAAATGTGAAGAATCGACGGAGGATTATCACCTAAATTTGAAGAATCAGATGAAATTTCAAACCACAAAATTTAATAACTTTCAATGTAACATGACAAACAGTTTTCAGTTTACACATTAAGCAGAAATGGAGCTAAAAAGCCGTGTAGAGCTGTACAGTGATAATTTCCTTTGTGCGTACCATCTGTAAAAAGCCACTAAAAACATGATGCAGTTAAAATATGTAAATACATTTAAGAACAAAATAGAAAACTAGATTCAGTGTATAAAATACTTCTCGGTGACCTCACTGTATTCAGCTGTTGTGACCCACTTCGACCAGTAAGGGCACTATGGCACCACCGCAAAGTAGAGAATGGTCTCTCATCTAGCTGACTTTTTAAAAATCAAACAATAATAATAATCATGATACAGGTCAAAGGTCGTCTGTAGAAAATGCAAATATAGTTTTTTACGGACAATTCAGTGTGGCGAGTCTGGTTCTCGTCTACTTTATTCTATTCTTTCTTTAGCGACGTGCAGGCAGACGGATTTCTGTGAATTTACAGTATCTCGGTTATGTTTTATTCTTTTTTTTCCCTCTCTGACCTCATCCGCCTCTTATCCCCCTAATTCCTAATTACTCCGTCATGCATGAGGGTCACCGGGAGTTGGCTCACTCCAAAGTCGGCCATCACCTACGGCCATATAGCAGCAGATTATATATAGTCTCCGTATTTGCTAACGTGTCATATGATGTAAACCAGACAACATACAACCTTGGGTTGATGCTCACTGAGGAAAAAAGGGCAGTTAATGTGCACGACTCTGAGCAGGAGCACACGTGGAAATTGTGCTTTTGATGTGTTTTTTTAAAACTTCCATGTCAGTGTGTGTGTGCACGTGTGTGTCTGTCTGTGCCCTGCACTAAAGAGGCGGTTAATCTGACCATGTCTGCTGGCCGAACATCAGGTTGCCCCATAGTGCATTTAGGCAAACAGCCAAACTCCAATAACATCGCTCTGTTCATCCTGGTAAGCTGCTGTGGCTCCAGGAGACCAGATACATGGATGGATGGATACTTTACTAATCCTGAAGAAACTGTAGGCATCAACTATAGCTTCAAACACAGAGGAATTATGGAGGAAAAGTAAAAGATTGTGCAAATTATCAGTAATATATAAGAAGGAATACTGAACTTAAGTGAGTCAAATGAAACCTAAAGCAGAACCGAACATGTTGTGTATACGTGTTGATTCCACCATGTATCTCAATAACCTTCGCACTTTGTCTGGCACCTTTTTAAACTCTGGGTTTTAGGTTTTAATGCCAGTTTTTTCATGTTTTATGCGTTATATCCTTTTAGTGTTTTATCTCACTTTTATTCTGCATTATTAATCTGGTCCTCACGCGATACGTCCTTGTGAAGTGTATTTTGTTGTTTGTTGCACAATGTGCTGTTCTGCAGCTGCTGCAGCACTTTGGCCCGAGAGAACATTTTTCCCCCTTTTGATTTGATTTGAATAATCAATAAACTGCTAAAACTTAATGGAGAAAAATGTAACCTGAAATCCAAACAAGTGTGTTTTTATGGAGGCTGTAGAAGGAGTCAAGAAACTGGCAGTTGCTGAACCTACAAAATCCTAAACTCAGGCCTAAGTGAACAATAAAAACATGAAACACATCCGCCAGCTCTCGGGAACAATCACAAAACAACACAGTGTTTCTCTACCACACATGTGCCGGAGGCTGAACTCCAGTTTGGTCAAGAACCTTCCCCAGTGATCGGTGTGTGAAAGTACATGATAGTACAGTACTTATCAGGCCATCACGCTCTCCAAGTGGGAAAGTGTCTCATCTAAATGACGCCTGAAGTGCGATGCAACCCTCTCTCCTCCACCGGAGCAGCTGGCTGGCGATCGCTCCAGTTCAGAGGAGAGGCGACGGATTGAGGTTGATTGAGGCGCACGCATAGAAAGAGAGAGAGAGAGAGAGAGAGAGAGAGAGAGAGAGAGGAGAGAGGCACTGAAATCCAGCGAATTAATCACCGTCTGTTCCACTGTGTGTGTGTGTGTGTGTGTGTGTGTGTGAAAGAGAGAGAGAGAGAGAGAGAGAGAGAGAGAGAGAGAGAGAGAGAGAGAGAGAGAGAGAGAGAGAGAGAGAGAGAGGGAGAGGAGGGGGAGTGGAGCCTGACGCAGTGTGAGAGGCAGAAACTGAGAGGAGAGAGACAGAGGCGAGGAGGCAGCGCATCACATCAGGCGCCGCTTTGCATCTCAAAATCTTTGAGTCCTCCTGCTGCACAGCGGACACCAGCCAGTCACTGCGCGGCCACTGCTCCACACAGACACCGCAGAGGAGGCGGAGGAGGAGGAGGAGACAGACTAACAAGAAAACACACACCCTCAACACAACCACAACCACACGCACACGCACCTCCAGAGGCACCGAGCGGAGCGTGCTGCTGAGGAGACCGACCGGAGGAGCGAGGCGCAGGGGGAGCGGAGCTGCATCTTCCTGCACGTTGGCACCAGGAGCAGGTAAAGTGCACACCACGCGCAAACATGTGTAGATTGCGCCACACACAGTTTGGGCTTCATCTCGACTCGCATTGCGCAGGTAACTTTGATTTATGTGCGCCAAGGAGCCCTGGCATTCCTGCGGATCTGAAATCACCCATCCGCGCGCGTGTGTGTGTGTGTGTGTGTGTGCAGGCGTGATGGATGAGGGGATTCTGCTGCTTGGCTCTTTCTCATGTAACCCCGCTTGTCTTATCTTCATCCCTGGGTGTCCGCTGATGATGCGGACGCAGACGCGCAGATCCGTGATTTACATTATCGGCGCCTGGTGCGCGGCGCTTAAACGTCCCGTGTGTCTACGTGCAAACCAGTGCAACTCCGAGCCTGGTCAGCGTTTAAACACATGTCTGACACGCATCTAGCCCGGTTACTCAGGACGAGCTGAGTGGCTTTTGTCCCGGGACAGGCTCCGTTTCCACAGTGAGTCACGGTCATGGTTTGAACCCGCAGCGCAGCGCAGTCCAGCGGGCTGAGTGTTCAGCACCATGGACAGCGGCTCCACACTCTTGTGAAAACCCCCCATCTTTCTTTCTTCTGTCTGTTCTTCTCAGTCTGTTTCTCCGTCTGTAGAAGTCAGGGAGGTGAAACTTTAACACTTCATATCCCAGGCTGTCCAGGAGAAAGATGTATTCCCTCATGGATTTCATTGGAACCCATGTACAGCTTGTAGCATGTCAGTAGTATCAGTGCAAACCTCGATATCGTTGTGCTTGATGTAGAAAGGTGACAAATTTAAGGGGCCCTCCAAGGATTAAGTGTTTTATTGTCCTATAGTTGGACCATTGAAAGAAATATGTTCATCGTTGAAAGAGCAGAAGCCCCCAACTCTGGGTTCTATACCATCTGCATGATTTGATTTACCTTTCATGAGACACCATCAGGGTTTATTGTTTAAACTTTCACAGCTTATGTAGCTCAACCTCATGTTAAAATCAATCAATCAATCAATCAATCAATCAATCAATCAATCAATCAATCAATCCGATTTTATATGTAAGTCCATATTCACAAATCACTAATTCGTCTCATAGGGGTTAACAAGGTGCGACATCCTCTGTTCTTCACCCTCAACAAGAGTCAGGAGAAACTACACCAAAAAAAAACACTATTAACAGGTGGAAAACATTTGTTGTTGATAATTAATTAATGTTTTAATTAGTGGAGTGCCACTTTTTTAAGGAAAGATGTGAGTAAATGACTGTAGACAGATGAATAAAGATGTTTCCATATAAGACACGAGGGAGACCACCACATGTTTTAATGAGAATGGTGTGAATATATTATGCCTGTCACAGTCAGTTGATCCTATATGGGAGATTCTGGAGAGATGTATGTGTCGTCGCTCTTCCCCATCATCAAAACTACAAAGGAGGGAATACGTTTTTAAGGAGAATGGTGTTCTGTCCCTGTAGAGACTTGTAGAATCAATGGTAAGAAGTGTGATGGTGAAGTTTCATGTTGGTTTTTCATCCATCTGTTGGCCTGGAAACAAAATCAACATCATCAAGCTCATGTTTGTTTTTGCTCGAGTGAGGCACACCCTCCATTTAAGACTCATTTTCCATCCACCCTAAAACTGAGCAGGTCAATCACAACCATTTATGTAAAATTGAGTGGGTTTAATATGATGACTGACAGGATGAGCCAGTCTGAAACGTTTTCAATAACTCCCTGATGGCTCCAGTGATGTGTTGAGATATGTTGAATCAAAGTTATCGGGACAGATTTAAAGTAAATTACCTCTAAAAGAAGAAAAACACAAATGCACGTTGTGGTCTGTTTATATTTTTCTCCCTCTGTGCTATACATCACACGTCCAGGGCTCTGATTAGCTGTGTGTCTGTTCTGTGACTGTTGATAACACCTCTTGGAAATCGAAACATGAGCTGAGATGTTCCAGACCCATTTGCGAATGCAAATTGTTCTGGCAGTGCCTTGCCACCCATCTGTATGTTTATCACACTGTGCGGCAGCAGAAACATCCCTTTGGCATGAACGTAAAAGCTTTTACCCAGTTAAAACGTGGCGGCGCAGCCAAAGTCCAGGCCTCTTAAAATCCGTCTTGATGTGCGGTTAAAACACAGAAGCCCAGCGAGTGTATGTGTATGACACAAAGACGCTCGACCAGTTAAATTCTGGCCGCTGTGCTGTGTGCCTCCTGCCTACTGCCCCACTATCTGTTGAAACGGATGTTGTTGCCATTTTGTCCCACAGGGCATGGACTACTAACAGAGTTTTTCCACTGACTGACTCCGATTGTTGGCTGAGTGCCACAGAGCGAGAGAGGGGAAGGAGGAGGAAGACAGAAAGATTGATAGAAGAAGAGAGGGAGAGAGAGGGAATGGGTCTCACTCCGGGCACCATGAAAGACATGAGGTATAGAGCCAGTAAAACCGAGCAGCGTCAATGACTCATTTTGGGACTCAGTGTTTGTATATGAGAAATGGCCCGGCCGACTCTTTTCAAGGCCAGAGCTCCTCAGTCAGTGTGAAGACTTTAGTTGTCCTGGGAATTCATTGATAAGTATCTTAGAGGTCGCTCATCTTGCTTTCATCCTGCATTAGTACTGCAGTGCTCGCTGCAGCACACTTTCTCCGGTCTCCAGAGTTGTGAGAGCAGGACGCTTCTGATCGTTGCTGCAACAACAGAGTCCCTCAAACCTGTGAACTGCTCCGTTTGAATCTGTGGGGCTTAAAAAACTTCACTCAAGAACAGCCTCTCTACACGGTGACAGCTTTTTGTGCTGCGGCAGCAGAAATGTCAAAAACCGGTGGGACTCTAACGGTGACATCTGTAATAAGGCAGGTAGCAACATTAAAAAATCATCTGTAATGCAAAGTGACAGCGTTAGTAGAGAGGAACTGCCAGACTGTCTGCGGGAACAAAGTGGAAGAACTGTGATGGGTTTAAAGTCGGCGCTGTCTTGTCATTGTTTTAGCTTGTTGCTCTGAACCTTCACCTCGAGCTGTAAAAGGTTTGTTTTCTTCTTTTCTCTCTGTATCATTTACTGTAGACCCTGGAGTGAGCTATCCATCCATGGTACAATCTAAGTACCTACAGGCATCACTGTGGGGCAAGTACTCCAGGAATACTAAAGAAACACTACTGTGTAATGGGAGATCCCTCCACGCACTCCCATCCATTTACCGCTTCTCGTTCACCCCTGTAGCTGCTGCTGCCGCTGGGGACACACACGTATCTGTTGAAGTCCCGGGCTAAATTTCAGAATCATCATTGTTATTTGTCAAAGTCATCCATATTTCAACAGACACGGGCTCCCCGTATTATGCATGTTGCTGCACAGAGAGCCGACAGTATCTCTTGTCATAATGTTGATCTTTGTTGAGAGGGAGTACCCCCGTGGTGAGGAGGCAAATCTGCATGCATAGTTAACATGGCACCTCCCTACAGACATGAGCCTGAATGTCAGGATATTTCTGATTGTTTTTCGTACAATGGTTGAGATATTTTCTACCGTCGCATTTATTCATTCTCTGTTTTGTTATTGAAACGCAACAACAACACAAATAAGGTGTCAACAAAACTCAAATTACAGGCTACTTGTGATGAGGGAAAATAGCCAAACAAACACACACTGCAATCCTGTGTAAGATGATCACAACAAGAGGGTTAGAGGGATGTGAAGAGACAAGCAAACAGACAAGTGCATGCACAAACACGTGCACACACACACACACACACACACACACACACACACACACACACACATGCTGCAGACACACTCTTCCCAGCACGAGACTGTATTCCCTGTAGGAGGCTAGTTAGCATTTGAGGGAGATTGCACTAACACAGGGAAACTGTAATTAGGAAGTTTGTGTTACAAGTTGCACTCTCTCTCTCTCTCTCTCTCTCTCTCTCTCTCTCTATATATATATATATATATATATATAGATGTTGGAAAACTGGCTGCTATTAGGTTTTAAAGGGGCATTTCACCTAAATGAGTAAAAACATTTTCTTAGCTTTTTCTAATTTGCTGGCGTTTGGAAATATCTGTCTCCATTTCATGTTTTTTTTAAAAATATATATTTAAATTTTGCATTTATTTCACAAATGTCTTGGCAAAGAAGGCAGCAGTAGCAACTACAGTGGCGCTCTGAGAGAATATCACATTTCACACACTCATAAATATCAGCTTACTAAATGTGCCAGATTATTTCAAATCAATATCCATGTTTTTATTTCCTGAGAAACTGGTGAAAATTTAGAAAAACACCCTTCTCCCAATATTAAATAAAGTAAATGATCGAATCCACACCAGAATCCGGTTCTTTAGCTGTTTTTGTGTGTAATCATACTTTAAAAATGAACAAGCAAATGAACAAGCAAACAAACCAGAAAATGGACAGGGGTGAAAACAGTACCTTCTTGTTAGAGGTTACAAACAACATAAATATGTAAAGTAGTGCTTAAGTCACAAGTCAGAAATAACAATACAATACCATTAAGAATAAAGTTTACAACCTTAAAACGACCCCAGGAGCATTCAAATTCTAAAATACCTCAAAAACACCAGCCACCAGAAACCAGAGTGTGCTGTCGCTGCTGTGCAAAACAAAATGGGCGAATATAGTTTGTGGTTTTGCGCAGCGTTGAGAAAACCTTTAAAAATTAAACAGTGACATCTCTTTTCAGAGTGTTTCTGTCAGGAGAAAGTGGTTCCACTCCAACCTGCACAAAGAAGTTCCATTTATCGAACTACAGCGGCAGCAGAAATCCCAAACACACGTCGTCACTGACCGAGAAATGACACGGAATCGAAGAAACACCTTTCCTTTTTATATTTGGGTGAACCGACCCTTTAAGATATCTTACTGTATATAAGTAGGCTGGCTCAGATCCACGCTGCTCTCATAAGCCTGAGTTTTTCCAATCATTCTCTCTGGTGATATGGTTCCTAAGCTTTTTAGGCCCCGGGCTCATCAAATTTTGGTCGGTCTCTTTCCGTCTGGGTATCCTAAAAAAAAAGAAAGAAGCCTGAATTGTCTTTGGGGTCTCGAGCTGTAGTTTGAGAAATTCCTGCGAGGCGGTTTCATTAACCAGGGAGTAACATTGTGAATCGATGAGACAACCCAGCAGTGACCTCGTGCCTCCTGCTCACAGTGTGAATGATAGATGAGCTGCTTAATGTATGCTGATGCATGTCTTGCTGATGCCGGCGTGCCAGCAACGGAGCTAATCCCAACCCAAACTCTCCGGCAAAGGTCTCCCACCTCCTCTTGTTTTTCCCACATCCCCTCCTCCTCCTCCTCCCTCTTCCTCCTCTCATCCATCGCCATCTTTGCCTCCATCTTTCCATACCGCCACAACGCACACACCCCATTCACACAGCACGTTTCCTATGTGTGTGCGCATTGAGTCAGCTAGTTTGTATGCCGGCCGTACCAGCCTCTCTCTGGAAATCAAGGAGAGATCGTGGTGTGGATGCTGAGAGAGGAAGAAAGAGCAGGGGGGTGGGGGGGAGGAGAAGAGGGCAAGAGGTAGTTGAGACGGAAAGAGAGATAGAGAGAGGGATTGGGATGCCACAGGGTGAAATGAAAAGGCAGGGGAGAAAGAAATAACAAAGGGGTTGGAAAGATGGAGAGAGCGTTCAATAGATGTGTTTTCTCCCCGGCCTGCTCGTCTCTTTTCTGTTTCATTACCTCTGCCCTCTGTTCTGCAGACAGCACTGTCTCCGTGGCAGAGGCAGTTCGGAGACACGGTGGCCTGGCAGAGGCTCGAAAATCCCTCTGATGTCCTGTTCTGAGCCGCTCTTCAGGGCCAGGAGGAGAAATCTCTCCGGCTGTCCCATTAACTACTATAGACTACAGTATTGAAATGGTATTACCTCCCCCTGTCTGAGCGGCACATCGACTTTCCTTCCATTTCCCCGCAAAGATCTGTCGTTCAGTCCCCCAGGACACCGGCATCAGGCGAGGAGCAGCGAGATTGTTTTTTGATTTGTCTCTCCTCCCTTATCTTTCAGGCATCTCTCTGTTTTCGCTCCTCTCTGGTGACAGATTTCTCCAGGGAGCGGGTGTCATTTGTATCCCAGCTTCCTGTTGCTTGAAATATCCTGAGAGCAATTCCAGCCGGGAAGATAATAGAGGTGAAGGGCAAAGATGATTCTGTGTTAACAGTTAAGAGACAGTTTTTTATATATATACGAGGGAACGTTTAAATCTTGAAATGTTTTCATTTCCCTGTTTGGAAAAAAACAAAAAGTGGCTCCATTTAACACCCAGGAGCTCCTCTTACAACCCGCTGACAGGATGTCTATGAGAAATAAGATGTAAAGAAAACACTCAAAGAGGCCCAACTTCTTACTCCTTACTGTGGTGACTATTTTACAAATTTAACCTTCCTGTGGCCCTGAGACTATTTTCTATGTATTATGCATTACTGGCCATTGGAAAAGGCAACAGACTCCTGTGAAACCTGCCCTAAACAATGCTTAATTCATTATCTCATAGCTTAGCAACTGTTATTTCAGATTTCCCTGCACTTTGAACTGATGTGTGAATGTACAGAGTTTGAAATATAACGCTCTCAGGAGCAAGAAATACAAACACAAAAGAGTAATGAGAGGAATAAATATAGGGTCTGAAATCACTCTTTCACTAACCCCACTTCACTATATAGGGACGTCTATGTAGGGGACTATATAGTGAGCACATCGTCAAAAGTTGGTGCATTTTCTCTGCGTTGCTTTACTTTACACTTAGCATTAATACTTGTAGGTAAAAGCACGTTGAACGATCAATATTTTAATGTAGAAACAAAGCTCTGAGTTTGTGCTGTGATGCTCTGCTCGTCTTTACATTTCCTGCTGCCCTCTGTCTTCTCGTCTCTCTGCCGCGAGGACAATGCATGATGGTAGTCCTCGCTCGGTTAGAGACCATCGGTTGTACATTACTTTTCATGATGCATTGTGGGAAACAATGGGTCCACTATATACGGTAAAGGCCAAAGTGTCCTTGGGCAAGATATGAACCCAGACATTGTCCCTGCACATTGATGCACTGTGTGAATGTGTGTGTGAATGGGCGAGTGGCAAAAACTGTTTGCTACTGTCATCAAGACTAGAAAAGTGCTTTATAAATACAAACCAGTTACCATCAGTGATCATTTGGGGGGTGTAGGAATGACAGTGAGGTGTGTGATTTGTCTTAACATGGGTGAAGAGGACCATCTTGGATCATGGTGCTGCTGCTGGTGGGTAGATGGTGCTGCTTATGTTAGGATCTACTGCAACAAGAGAACAGTGCAGAACCTGAACCGTAGACTTTTAGCCTCATACATCCAAGAGTGTATATAAGGCGCCTGCACAGAGCAAATTTGAAACGTTACAAAGCCACGTGTGTTTTCAACAAACTTGCCAAGCTAACATTATCTTAATGAACCAACTAGAGTTGATTATAGTTGTCATTTCAGTCGCGTGTCCCTTTTCTCAAGTCAAGAACAAATCATTTCAAGAGTGATTAAGAGTTATGATGGTAAATCTGTCCCCATTATACTGGATGAAGCTTGCGAGCATAGCAACAGAAAGACAGGGTAGTTAATTACGGTGAATTTATAGGAAACTACGACATCTCTGAGTGAGGCTGGAAATCCAGCTCTTTCTTCCCTTTTATGTTCTGCTAGACGATCAAAAGGAGTCACTGCCGGGCTGAGCAATCCAAAGTGTGCGCTTCTCCTACATGTGTGAGCCGCCGCATCTACAAAGAGAGAGATCGTATTTAATGTGGTTTCACTCTGTCAAGTCACATCATGTCAAGTCTGTTTGTATGGTCTAATATCCGATTCCCTGAGCTCGGCGAAGCCACAACAGCAGAGTCTCTGAGCCGAGGCTTTCTTAGAAGACAAGAAAAACACAACCTCCTGTTCTACATTACACATACGAGCTGCAGAAGACTGCAGATGTATGTCCGCCACATGCTTCTGCTTTGTGCGAGTGTGTGAAAACGGCTGGTTGCTCCAGCTATATTGGATTGAAATGAATTGACTCATGATGTGTGGCTGCTGTTGGTCTGAAAACAGTCAAACAATGACACTTACATACAAACCACCGGAGATGAAGGGCAGCCCATAGTCTTGTCCTGGTAAAAAGAAACCTGAATCCCAGCTGTAACTGTAATCCCTAATCTAAAAGCTCCTTTCAGGGCTCAACATGAAACAAGATGAAAACTCTGGATGAGACTTCAACTGTTCAGAATCAGAAAGAGCTTCATGGGTCAAGTACGTTCAAGGAATTTGACTTTGAAATCTATGAGGTTGATCGCAGTAGGAATATTGATAAAGAGTTCAGCGTCAGAAACTATTAAGATCCCTTCAATTTTTGCACAGTGTTATAGATTTCAATTTCAATAAATTAAATTGCAGTTCTCCCACCAATATGCACTCGGTAACCCCTGAATGATTTTCATTGCAAATCAAAAACAGAAATCTAAATCTAGTAACGTCTAAAATGATCACACACTTTGCTGTGGCGAGCTGTAGATGCAATCCTCTTTTCTTTAATTGTGCTGGAGATGTGTCTGGAACTTCATTGGACATAACTTCCACAGGACATCAGACAAGTCAAAGGAACTCCATGTAAACCTCTGAGATTAGACTGTGGCAGGATATAGATCATTTCTATAACTTTAAGTCTTCTCAGAGAACAGTGGCCTTAATAATTGTGCAATGGAATAAGTTTAGAGCCACGAGGACGAGAAGGGTCCTGGTCATGGAGGTGACGATGAACCCAACAGTCACTTTATACCCAGAGTCCTCTGCAGAGATGTGAGAACCTTCCAGAAGGACGACCAACTCAGCAGCACTTTAATCAGGCCATCACAGTGGAGTGGCCAGACTGACGCCACTTTGAATAAAAGGTCTGTGACATCCCGCTCCGATTTCGGTATTTAGAGGACTCTGAGGGAACGAGGGGGAAAGATCCTCTGGTCTAACGAGACGAAAAAAGTGAACTCTTTGAGCAGAGGTAAAAAAACTACATCTACACACCTGGGTACCCTCCCTACGGTGAAGCATGGTGGTGACGTCATTATAGCGGCACCTCTACCATCTGAAGCATAAAGACGAGGAAATGCTGGAGTAGCTTTGGTGCGAGTCTCTGAGTGGCACAGCCAAAGCCCAGACTTGAGGCCCACTGACCATCTGTGGAGGAATGAACATCATTGTGCGGAGATGCCTCCTGTCCGATTTGGAGCCTGAGAGAATCTGCAGGAGAATAACTTTAATTCTGATGCAGCTACTAGATACAGACAAGAAGAAGAAGAAGGACTTTTGGGGCATCAATGGGAAATTACTTCACCCCAATAAATAGAAGAATACAACAAATGGCTAAAAGCTTAATAGTCCAGGCTGATGCATTTAATGGTGGAGCTGACATTGACTCATTCCTCCTGCCTGTTTTCGCAGGTTCACATATGGAAGGTGTTTCCACTTCATCGACGTTCTGTACTGTGCAGTTCCTGGATCCGCTTTTCTTCCTCCTGTGTTTTGTTCAGTTCAGCTCTCCAATTATTCAAAAAGCTTTGTGAAATCAGCCAATTGGCAATCGCAACAGGGGCTAAACCAGACAAACCCTTTAGCGCTAGTCAATTAGCGCTCAGGAACACCGGGGGAAATACCAGCGCTCGGCAGCCAAGTGTGTACGTCCGCGTTCGGGACGGGGAGGGTGTGCGCCAGCGTTTGTGTATATGTATGTTTTGTGTGAATTATTAAGTGAGTGTGTGTGAGGGGGCGGGCGGGCATCTGGTTTCCTCTTGTGTTTGAGGAAGGCCAGAGGTCGAGCATGTGTGTGTGTCCTCGTGTCAATTTGGGTTTATTAACCTTGTGTGAGGAGACAAACTAAGTGTGTGTGTGTGTCTGTGTGTGTGTGTGTGTGTGTGTGTGTGTGTGTGTGTGAGAAAGGGAGAGCGAGGGAGTGTGTGCATGCAGTATTAGTATATATGTGAGAGCGCAATCAGAGAAAAGAAAAGGAAACAGGCGGACATATCTGACAGCTGTAAGTGTTGGAAGTCTGACATGCTCTGTGTGTGTCTGTCTGGCTGTGTGAGTGTGTGTGTATGTGTGTGTGTGTGTCTGTCTGGCTGTGTGTGTGTGTGTGTGTGTGTGCTGAGGCACATGCTGCGTGTCAAATGTGTGAGTGTGAGTGAAAGGCAATATGGGGTGTATATGATTTTATAATGGTTGCCTGACGTCAACCTATCATTTTCTTCCTGTGACAGTGTCACTTCTGTCTCTCAGGCTTTGTGCTCAGCAGTGACACTTTGTGTTCAAGTATTTTTCACATCGGTTTTTGTTTGAAGACTTTCACACAAAACCTGGGGAATTTAGGCCTTAATTTCATTTTATCTGGGGAGATAAGAAAACACACGGGTTTCAGAGCTAGGAGCGTGAAAACAGCAGCTGACGATTTCCTCATCTAACTAATCTGTGAGTTATTCTCTTGCCTGAGAGTTTGTATTTTGGTTTAATTAACTGAAAGGAGACATTTTTCAGATTTCTTTCCTCTTGTGTGTTATAGGGTTGTTTTTTTTTATTGCATGTAAAAGTTCTGTAAAAGTTCAAAAAGACCAGTTTGCACTTAATGGAGCTTCTCTCTCTCTCTCTCTCTCTCTCTCTCTCTCTCTCTCTCTCTCTCTCCGTATTCGTAGAACCGTATCGATCTGCTCGTCAGGAATGCAAATGAAGTGTTTCACAAAATGTATTATAGCTGGAAAAAAAATGTATATATCGTTTTATTTTCTACTATCAGTTCAAATATATATATATGTAGAAAAGAAAAATGTGTGATAATTTAAATTAAAGCTTCAGACTGCCGTGTTGAATCACTTTGCACTTTGAGAAGGTGAGAACAAATTTAAAAAGAGTTTCAGTTTGCATATAATAGCTCAATGTTCGACATCACCATGACAACCGCGGGAATAAGGACAAACAAGCAGCTCACGACTGTTCCAGTAATCTGACGCTACAGCAGGCTTTGCTCTGCTCTGTGACACAGAGGCACTTCATTTCAACTCTTAAAATGTAGTTTGACTTGTGATACCTGACAAACATCTGAGTGGTTGGTATAGGAGTGAACACCAGGCTGTCACATTTCTGTAAATAGTTATTTCTGTGACACTTTCCTGGAACCAAAAAGCTCAAATGATCAAGTGCCAAGATGTTGTAATTATTGACAAGACTTTTCTGCAAGTCCTTAAGTCAATAAGTATTAGGAAGTTAATGTGAAAACATAAAGATTGAGGTTCATTCCTAACACTGAAAAGAGATGAAATAATAAATATAGTCTTCATAAACGGATAAAAATAACATGGCATGAAATTGTATATTCAAATTGACATTTGTATTCTTCAATGCAAAATGTAAAAAGTGCAAAGTATAAAGTATAAAGTATAAATGTACAAAATGGAAATTTTAATATGTTCTACAACCATAGAAGATAGTTCAGTCTTTGCAAAGTTATTTGCATTTCACATTTAACAGCAGGTACGCTCGATGTGCTTTGAATCAAAGAAGAACAATAAAAGAATTTAATGAATAAATAAAAACATCCGCCCCCCCTTAAACAGTAAAGAACCCACATGGACACAAACACACATACACACGTACAACAACAGGAAAGGTGGAGGCCTGTTTCTTTTAAATGGGATCAACTAAGATTTTCTATAAACACGAAAACAACTTAAAGCGTCGCTCTGAGATACCTTCACACAGTAACCTGTTGCTAGGCGACACCGGCCCGGTCAGCCGTGGTGTGCGGTGCGTTGGCATTTACACAGTAGGTCTGTTTGAACCAGAGGAGCCGAACCGCAACAGGAAGCTGAGGTGAAAGTTGGTGACGGGTTCAGAATCAGCTGCTGCCGCCGGGAAACGTGACATCTAACTTGAATGTGAACGGAAATCTTCATAACGTCACATTTTCATTAAATCTGGACCCGGATATCTGTTCTGAAGGTGAGTGTGTAGTAGTAATAATAATAACGACAATAAAATTACTTCACAAAACTAATGTGCTTCATGTTCAAAACTAGATTGGCAGGGAAATCCTCCGCCAACATTTTTATTTGGATCTGCACCAAATTTCACACACTCATTCATCTCTCCCTTAAGATACGTTATTGTTTTTGTTTTTTTTCATCAACATCCACGTGTTATTCTCCAAGAAATAAATGAAAATGTTGCAAAATGCCTTTTCTCGCAATGTTAGAAAGTAAAAAAAAAAGAAATCCTGGATCCGTCCCCCGATCCGGATCTGCACCGACATTTAATGGGCTCCTCTCCTCAAGCATGAACCTGTGTCTCCTACCTCCAAGCTCTGCAGTAGTTTCTGCGTAATCCAACTAATTAACAGCCACAAAAACAAGCTCTTTAGTGGAGGAAACAACGAGAGCGCTGCTAAGGTAGATCGAGAACAAACAGAATATTAACAACAAGGTGAATAAATCAAATAACAACAAATGCAACAACCACGAAATACCAGTAAAAATCGATAAAAACAATATGGTTAACGTCTCTATGTCCGACCACCCGGCCTGACCCTGTGTCCTGCTGTCATGCCTTTCACGTTCATGCTTCCTTTCTCATGAATATTTAGTATTTTCTTAGAAAAAGGAAAAGCCAGTTTAAAAGGTAGAGTACTTCACCGTCTTCGAAACCGTGCAAAGCTGAAAAAGATGGTTTTATTTCTAAAAAAAAAAGGCCCTCAAACAGAAACTTAGAGAAGCAAAGAGTAACTTGATGCGGCGGCGAAAATAGTGCTTTCAATTTTTATCTCCACCGCGCGCGCATAAAAATATATAAAGATGCAATTTTAGCCGGGGCTTCCAGATAAAATCAGAGGAGCATATCATGGAGCACGGAGCACTCACATGCACAGCGCACGCACGCCCACGCAGACACACGGCAGCCTGATGATGTCAGGACCAAAGTCACATCATCTTGGAGAGAAAACAGGCCAAAATCTCATCACGGCATCCTGGAATGAGATTACCACCCCAGCCTTGCTTTTATATAGAAGTCAATATATCATTCATCCCTCTCTGCCTCCTTCCCCCTGCAAATTGTATTAAATCCCACATATGTCCCTTAGAATCAGGAGCAGACTGCTGGGTGGGCTGGTTTTCGGGGCGAGAGACAGAGAGAGAGAGAGAGAGATGTGAGAGTTGAGGATTTTTACAGAGCTGCTTTGTGTGCTGCCGAGAACAAGCTCAGTCGAGGACACGTTGTGTAAACTCAAAAATATCACATACAAGAGCTTGTATCTGTTGTGTGTCAGCGCTTTGTGTGCACGTCACACAACGTTGGGTGCGCCAGTACCACGTCTCTGCACCACAAACACGTGTACAGAAAGAAATAATAAGAATGAAACATTGGAACTTGACTAGAGAAAATAGATTTATGTAAATAAGTACATAGGATTAGTCGGTGTATATAAGAGGAAATGCATAAATCCTTTGAACGTTCAAACTCTCACGTATAAATCTGTATAAACACTGTTTTAAAAAGGTTATTGTCCAATTCAGTTCAAATTTGGCCAAATTAACAATGAACAACATGACATAAAAAGAGCTCCTCCAACCAACCTTGGAAATGTCACACCTGAGTGATACTGCACTCTTTCATAATCACACAAAAATGTTCCATTAGTTTTAGGCCACTTGTAAAACACTGGATACTCTCAACTGTAATAATATAAAATATATCGTAACAGAAACCCAGTTTTGCTGTGATGTTGTTCATTATTGATCTGATGTTTATTTCCAATTAATCCGTTTGTCACACAATGTCAAAAAGTAATTAAACAGACCAAGGGTTCAGTTTATTCATCGTGTTCTCAATGACTGAAACTGTAACTCTACGTTATCAGAATTGCCACAGATCAAGTGCTTTGCTGACTAATGTTTGCAGCTCAACTTCGGTCAAGGTCACCTCCATCCCATCCAGAGATACCTTTTCTAAACACTGCTGCAGGCAAACGATATTCTAGAGAACAGCAGTTTGGAGAAGGTCTTTTTTAACATGTGTCCCCTTGCACTTAAAAACCAGGCCCATAGAGAAACAGTTTCCCTAGTTTGCTGTGGAAAAATCGAATCAAACCTAATCCTCCGCAAACCGTGAGCCGGCCCTTATCGCTCCACATCAGTGGCCGACCTCACTAATGCTCTTGTGGCTGAATGGGGAGCGGATCTCTGCAGCCAGGTTGAAAATCTCTCCCAGAGCCGGGGAGACAGGAGGCTGCGTGTCCATCTACATTAAACCATGTGGTGTATTTGATTTGATTTAACGTTCATATGATCAGATCAGTCTCCTGAGATCGGGCTCTTGTTCCCGGGCCCAAAATGGCCTCACAGTTTTTCAGGCGGTAACGCCGTCGCAGCAGGAAATACAGTCGAAATCAGAAAAAGGACACAACACACACACACACGCATGCACAACGTCACCCCACAGGACGAGGCAGAAAAAAGTCTACTGTCCTCGCACTGTACCTCATCACAGCAGCATGACTCACCCGCCCTCTCCTTCCCTCCCTCCCCTCCAGTTGCCAACTCAGCTATTTAGCTCACGTCTGCCCTCTCTGACCATGCATGGCCTCGCCCCTCCTTTCCCCTCCTCCTCCTCTTCTCCTCTGTTCTCCTCCTCTTCCTCCCTATAGTTACCCCTTCTCCTTCTGCTGCTGCTGCTGCTAACACGCACGAAACATGTATGTGCCTGCGCTGCGAACGCACACACATTCCAGGCATGTCATATACTTAAGATGCAAATGGACATAAAACAGAGTCCTAATCAGCAAAAGGTCACGAGGTCGATGGCGGTAATGAGATCCTGCGGGAGGCGGGTGTGCATGTGGAGATGTGGAGATGTGTTTGCATGCACATGTTCTATGCCTGAGTGTTTTTGAATGGAGCTGTGTACGACGGCGGAACAGTTGACTACTGTCCACGTTTTCGACAATTAGAAGCGAGTGACTGTCGGAGCATTTGGCTCGTCCCCCTCCGTCCTCAGAGCTCTTTGATGTGTGCAGCCAGCAGTTGTGTATCTATGGGCCGGGAGCCAATCAGAAGCCAGCGAGGGGCTTCTTAAACACTGGACTCTTTTGGTTTTGAGTGACACGATGGTTTTTTTGAGTTGAGAGCATGATGAAATGCAACAGAAGTCTCGTTTTTAATAAGTCTGTTTTATGTAGTGTATCATGTCGGTTTCTCACACTGAGCCTCTATTTATAGTGACTTGGTAGCTGGAGGCTTTTTATTTATGTGCATATAAAGTAGAAGCATATGCAGATTATACCATAAAAGTTACTGTACTTTAATTAGCGCCTGACACATTCTTCTACGCCGCTCAGTCTAAACACGCCGATGGGATGTTGCAATAACCTGTCGAGGCTGTGAAACTCAAGTCGGGAAAACATCTACAAGAATCAATTGAGCCCAGATAAATATTGTACTTACTTGGGAATGAACGAACTTTGGGTAAAGTGGAGAAGACGATGTGACCGACAGTCTGTCCAAAACGTTCAAACCTATTGATTTAGGTCCAATTAATTCACCTAAGTTTCTTGGGAGAGAAGTTTTGATGGTAAATGTTAGATGATGCTTCCAAAACACTAGATTCATTGCTGCGGCATTTTCTGGAACTTCAGCTTCCAGCGCGCCCCCCCACCGAGATAAAATGGCCCATGTGAGAAGACGGAAGGAAAATCTTTGAAAAATTCACATCGAGCAAGTGGGAGTTCTGTCGATGTGTCGTGACAGACGTGTATGTAACATGATGGAGTACAAATATGGAAAAAAATATCACAGGGTGAAAAAAGGCGTGACGAACGCGAGGAAGACGCTGAGGAAGATGGGGAACTTTGAACAACAACAACATTCCCGAGCCTTTGATGAAAAGAGCCGCCTCAGCAGAGCTTGTGCCTCGTGCCCTGCCTCCTACGTGCTCCGCAGACCCTTACTCAAATATTTCAAACGCGTTCTGACACGATCACCTGCTGTTTTCTTCACATGTGTAAGACAAACTCTGGAAAAATGTGCGGAACCAATTTCGCTGACATTTCCCGGCTGAGAAAAGCTACATTTGCTTTTTGTGAGAAAACATCAAGGGCAATGTTTTCTTGCTTTCGTTTATTTTTTTTGCAGTATGAAGAAAGGTGAAGTTGAGAGTGATTTAAGCAGCGTTCAACATAATATTTATACTTTCTTTTGTGTTTGGACTTAAAGTTATAACAACTTTTTCTTTACATATTGACATTATGTCCCAAACAAATTCTAATATCATTCAGTTGTGACAGTCCGACTGTTTTGTGTAGTAAAGATAATTAAACATACTTTCTTCTTTTTAATCAACTGATCTGAATAAAAAACCTATTTCCTCGTGCCAAGTTTAAATCTCACACAAATGGCTACTCTGTGTTTTCTGCTTGGCTCAAAGACCTGATGCTTTAAAACCTGCAAATGCACAATAACATATGTGAGTGTATTGTTAAGCCCAGAGCACTGTGGTGAATAATGATGGTAACGGGGTCCAATAAGCTACTGAGGCAGTCGCATTTCCTCCGAGGGACTTGGAGAAGATAAAACTTTAAATGTATTCAGCTGTTTTACCTTGTTGATGCAGATACATGGTTCACAAAGCAGAGGTGCAGGCATTCAGAGTTAGCGTGTTTAGCGTTTATAAATATGCTCGTTTGGTCTTTTGAGGCATTAACGGACTCAAACATCCGAGCCGAAGAAAAGAGGATGTAAAGAAAACACACGGCTGAAAAAACTGCAGGACTCCAATTTTCATTTGTTATGGTTTTAAAATTCCATTCGTCTTTTACCAAATGAAGCAGCTTCTGATCATTAATCACACGTCTGTTCGTGTCCGTATATCATTGTGAAAATATTCAGATTTAATAATTAGATTCTGGAGACTTCACAAATACTACAGTGTAAAAAATACTCTATTACAAGTAAAGTAGTTGTAGTAGCAGTGGCAGTAGCAGTAATAGAAGTAATAGGCAGTGATGCAATTCCCTGAGTTGGTTCTGCTTTGATTGATTGACCGTCCATTAGCCAGGTCGACGGTTCAATCCCCCTTCGACCTGCCGAAGTGCCCTTGGGAAAGATGCTGAACCCTTAGCGGCTGTGTTGGCCGCAACAGACCATGTAGATCACTTCGTCTTTTATTGATAATCTGATCTTTGTATGTGTAATTTGTAAAACCTATAATTAGACTGTAAAAATTTGACTTCCGTGTATAGTTATTAGCACCAATATTTAAAGTAGCAAAAGTAAAAGTACCTATACAGCAGTGATGAATTGATTACAAAGTATTTAGTCTTGAAACGTACAGTATTCATCTTGGAAAGTTTCTGAAGTATAAAGTAACATAGGCTGAAAAACCCAAAATGTGTAAATGTCACATTTTACCACTCTCTCGCTCGGGGGGGAATCCTGAATCAAAATCTGTGACCGTTCACTCTCGTCTTTTCCACGACAGCTTGCACGTGCTTTACTTTGAGTAAAGGTCACACATTTCCACTAAACTGACCCATTTTCTCAACTTGTCAAAACTCCCACTCGAGCGGCCGCCTGACGTCCCCCCCCCCACATGTGACTGGTTCTTCCGGAGCAGACACGTCCTGAACGGGTCATCCTGGGCCATCTGTCACTTGTCGCTAGTTGATCACTGTACTCGTCCTTCTGCTCCCTCGGTCACCTGGTTGCCAGAGAAACAGCAGGACCTGAGTGGGAGCATCTCGCCCTCTCTCTCTCTCTCGCTGCCGAAGCGTCCTTGAGCAAAGAACTGGCAGAGTTCTTACCGGCTGTAATTGAGGCTACTGCTCCGTAGCCCGAGGGCAACGGAAAAAGAGAAACTCCCCTGAGGGATAAACAGAGTATCACTTGATTGCTAATTATTATCAGCGGCCCTGATGTGCCGATGATGAACACCTGATTTAATTATCATTGAAGAGTATTTTTCTTATCGGACTCATCGCAGCAGCGAGGTGTCGAAAGAGCAGGAAAATTAGGAAGCGGATTTTGGAAGTGCTATTTCCTCCGCACTCGACAGTCTGTTCTCTCAACCTGAAGTGGTTATCTTTAAAGGGGATCTGGCTTCGTGTTTGCATGATGCATGATCAATTAAATGCAAAATGCACGGATTGAACAACTGTCAAAAAGACATATTTCCAATCGTTCTCGATGTGTGCCCATAATTAGTAGCCGTTCTCTGAAAAGAGGGGGGACATAGGTCGAGCTTCGAAAGACTGGCATTGCCATAGGAACCAGCTGCACCCACGCATTCATGGAGAGACGGCAGGGAGAGTCACAGCGAGACAGGCAGAGCGAGAGAGTGAAAAAAACAGGAGAGAGGAGAGAGAGAGAGAGAGAGAGAGAGAGAGAGGGAAGGATGTGATGTCTTTGATGTGACGAGCAGCCCCAGGTCTCTAATCTCTTCCCTCTAAATATTTTTCTGCTTATGCGATGAGATTTACCCTCTTTTTTTTTCTTCAAAAAATGTCCCCCCATTTACATGTTCTTTGCATCTGCGACAGATGTCCTCGGGGCGCAAGGAACACGGAGATGGGAGTTGAGTCAGAGGCACCGAGCGGCGAGCGCGCTTTCAAACGGGAGAAGGGATGTCAGTCAGTCCACCTGTGAGATGCTGTTATGTGGAGGAGGGTTGGGGGGGATACCTGCAGGGTGCCCCGGGCTGGAAGAAGCTTTCTGTAGTGTTTTTATAGGCATTGGACATGTAGCGGCCCACGTGTCACATCTTATCAGGCCCAAAGTATCTCCGCAGCCACTGTACTACGTGATAACTGCGGCCGCCACGCGCTGCAGCTGCACTGGAACTCGGCGGCTGTCCTTTGGTTCGCCTGCACATTGATGTCCCTCGTCTCGCTCCCAGTAAACCCGTCAAAAACTCCCTTCATCCGGGTGCAAAAAAAACTTTGTTGGCTTTATCAACATGTCTCCGTACAGTAGAGACAACAATCGTGTTTGTAAATCCAGCAGAGCAACGTGTTCGATTCCGTTAGACGGGTGAGTTGCAGGGAAATGATGATACAGACTTTGTCGCCGAGGAAAAAAATTGAACAGTCTGGGTTTTTAATCTTGTTTTAATTCCTTGTAGTTGATTGCTTTGTGTTTGTTGCATCACAGTTCTTTAGTCTCTCTCTCTCCTCTTTTCATTGCAACCGGCGAGGAGGGTTTGTTTTCACTCCTCTCCCCCGTTTGTATGTTTGTGAGCAAGATTACACAGAAACAACCGAGCGGGTTTCAACTGAACTCGGTGGAAGGATGAAACATGGAAGACGGAAGAATTCACTGGGTTTTCGTGCAGATCTGGAAAAAGGGGACAGTTCCAGGAGTTTCTATCTCACATTATTCCAACTCTTTCTCATGACACTTTTTAAATCCCATTTCTTGCATTTTGTCTCCACCTCTAATCTCGTCAAACTCATTTAACTGTAACATTTTATTTTATTTAATGTCACTTCGATATCTCATCAGACTTCTATATCTGATCTCTGGCATCTGATTTAATCTTAATCTAATTTCACTCATAATAACACCATTTTCTATCGGATTTCTCAATCTCATGTCACTTCTTGTGTCCCACTTATCTATCTCTTAAAGTGATACTGCACTTCAATGTGTTTTTTGACGGGTGAACTAAACTATATGACTCTTCTGTGATGAAACACATTAATGCTGGTTTAACATCACATTCATTACAAAATAAAACTCATTTATGGGTTGAACCACGGCTCATGACGTCACCTAGTGGTTCAAACCGTTTTGTTTGGACCATGCAGAGCTCATGCTTAGGTTGAGTCAACAGATTGGAACGACCCTACGTCATGACATTTATATATTTATGTATATTTAAAAAGGTTAACACTCTCTAATTACAAGGTGGGCGGCCTCCCACCACCAACGACTGCACCTGAACCTGGAAAGCTGTGCTCATTTGTGCGATTCAAACGGCTCGGAGCAACCGTAGTTTGAGCCGTCAGGAAACTCCCAGAGGCAACAAGCCACTACTTCATAAAACACGGCTATAGCCAAAGTGTGTGCGCTGCTACTGGAGTCGACACTCACAGCTACACAATACCGTCTGGTGCGTTGTATGTACATGGCCGACGAGCTAAAAATATCACAGTTTTGTCAAGTCAGGTGTGAGATACATAAAACATTTCCATGTCGCCCTGTGATAGTTTGCGGTAAAGTGGGAAAACAAAGTGTTGAACGATGAGCCGGATAAGCGAGGGTCGGGGGGGGAATGATAACGAGGAAGTTCGCCGTTGTTTCCGACTCCGGCGCTGATGGGACCATCTGTCAGACGCACCTATCACACGGCTCCCCTGCAGCCGGCTCGCTCACTGTCATCCCTCCGGCCTGATGGATGGACTGGTGTGGTGTGTGTGTGTGTGTGTGTGTCATGACTGAGTCAACACCGGAGTGACAGCGTGATGTGCCGAGTCAGACCAGGAACAGAGCTTCCAGGGGACACTGTCATTAGATAATTGTGGGTGTGTTGTCGACACAACACACATATGGTTCAGGGCAGAGTTGGCTCCATCTCCTTTGTCCCCCTCATGTGCAGGTCCAAACCCTTTTTCCTTTGCTTTGCTTTACTTCGTCATTCCTTTGCTTGGCCTTTCCTTTCCCTGGTCATGCCTAGGTCTTTCCTTGTCCCTTCCTTGTCCCTTCGTTCCTTGGTATGTCCTTGGCCATTCCTTTTCTTTTCTTGGTCGTTCCCTACCTTGGCCTTTCCTTTCCTTTCCTACATATTCTCCCTTTCTTAGTCTTTTCCTTTCCTTTCTTTTTCCTTGGTCTATCCCAATTGTTTCCTTGGTTTCTCTTTCCTGTCCGTTCCTTGGTCTTTCCTTTCCTTTTCTTGGTTGTTCCCTTTCCTTTCCTTTCCTTTTCTTTCCGTTCCTTTCCTTTCCTTTCCTTTCCTTTCCTTTCCTTTCCTTTCCTACATATTCCCCTTTTCTTAGTCTTTTCCTTTCCTCTTTTGTTCTTTTCTTTTCCTTTGTCTTTCACGATTGCTTCCTTGGTCTCTTCTTTCCTTTCCTTTCCTTTCCTCTTCTCCGTCTTGTCCTTTCTCTTCCCTCCTCTTCCATTTCAATTCCCTTTCATCGTTTTTCTCTCACTCCGTCTTGTCACTGCCATGTTTGGTGAATTCAATTAAAAATTAATGTCCAACTTTTCCAGTGATGAAGTTTCCTGCACAGGATTCTCGTCTTTCTTAGTGATTAAACTTGTGTCTGACAGCAGCGTCGCTGAAATTCTTCTCCCAGGAGGATGAGAAAATGACAAAAACAAATATTAGGACAAAGATCTGGGTCTCTCCGTTGTCACGAAGGAACGAGTCATGTTGCGTTTGTTTGCCGTGAAGATCCTGGTCTGAGATCTGTTATCTGACCACCGGTAAGCCAGTTATCCTCTCAGGTGCTTTAGGTTTCTGCGGTTGATTTTCAAGTCACACTTTTTTTTTTTTTGCTGTCGGATTACACAACCTGAGTACTGTTTATTTGAATCCCGATAAAAGCGGCACCAGATCAAATTGCTCCGTCTCATTAATGCTCCTTCTTATTCTCTTTGACTCTTTTACTTTTATCAGAAAACAGCATTTCTACTGCTTCACTCCCCCACACACACCTCTGCCGCTCTCTTTCTCTTGCTCATTTTCGGTGTATAAACCTACCTCCTTAAAAGTGATCTATACCACCAGAGGGGTAATTTGCTTTAGCTCAAATCCTAGATGAAAGCCATTTTTCACCCAACAGAGTCTGGAGCGCCTTCATATTTAAGTGCTAAGAGGCAATATACTCCCCAGAACAGAGGTGAGAACTGGAGGAATAGTAAAGACCAGCTCAGAATGTATTTTTACGGGATCGGGGACACGTTCTCCTTCTTTCCTCTAACATCAAACAAAATAGACGCCACATTGTTTCTGTGCTTTTTTCCCGGTGATGAGAAAGTGTTAATTAATCAAGGAATGCCTTCGCAATCACTCAAGCACAGAGAATAATGAGGAGGAGAAGCACTCGCGCATGTATTATTCATTAAGGGGGAACCATTTTATTTTTTGTTCTCCACTTTAAGGTCCAGGAAGTGAAGCACTGGCTTGGTGATTTTGCTCCCTGCGCCGGTCGGAGATTGACTTCCCCGTGACTCCGTCGAAGGAACTCTAGGTCTTCTGTCTCCATATTGGCTTTCATTTCACACTCCACTTTTGTAATGTATAGGCGGTCGCAGTGAGGAGTCGTCCCGCAGCCCAAGGAGTGGCCGCTTTACTGCTGTGGTGAGAAAGAATTATTATCGCCTCCTCTCATCCTGCTCCAGTATTGGCACTCGAGAGTGATGTTGGGCCAAATGACTTTACATATTTAATGTATTGCCACGGGCCGGAAGGCAACAGGCATCCACTACTCACATTGTGCATCACTCGTCCCTGATGCCTCCTAACAGCCGAGCTAAATGATGCTGCTGGAAGGATTCTCCGGCTCTGCCCTGGGCTCGTCCACATGCCACTTTAAAGACGGCACTGTGGTTTCAGGTTTGAATTTGAAATGAAAAGAACATTAGCAGATGTGCATGTTCTCTGGCTGAGTGGAATCAAAGTGTTTTGCTCCTCGCCGAGTGTCACGACTGAGCTTCAAGGCATGCGCTGCTCATTTCGGTTTGTGCCTCCCCCGGAAAAATAATTGTAAACTGCCTGTGAGAGTTTCACACCAGCAGCGTTATTGAATGGAATAATATTCGGCTCATATTGTCTTCCGAGCTCGGGTCACATTCTGGTGTGTGGTGTTCTGCTGAAGATTGTGCAGTGATAGCGTGTGAAGAGTATCATAAACACAGGAGTGGCTGAGGTAGGGATGTTATTAGTTTCTGCTTCTTTTATCTCTGTAGAGAAGATGAATATTACATTGCTATCTCTCTGAAGACCGGTGTGTTGTGTGTGTGTGTGTGTGTGTGTGTGTGTGTGTGTGTGTGTGTGTGTGTGTGTGTGTGTAGTTTGGTCTATGCACAGGGTGAAACATGTACAACTCATCAGAGCAGTGTTCCCTGGCACTTGTGTATTTGTGTATCTTCGAGGACTTCCACGGACGTGAATTTCCGAAACCTCTAACCCCAATTCTTGCCTTAACCTCATAACCAACGTGGATATTTACTGCGCCTGTCAAAAGTTACAGTCACTACAGTTTTTCAATTTTATTTCGCTTCCCCCCTCCCGTGTCTTACACTGCTTAACAGGAACGCCTTAAAATACATATTGCATGAGCCTGGGAGAAAACACTGCAGTTTTTCAGCAGCGTTGCTTTTCTCTCCATTTTTTTTTTACCTGTCAAACCTCCCTGCTGTTCTCCAGGAAATGAGAACTGAACTTTTTATTTCCTGAACCACGTCCACACATTTTCTGTAAACATCCTCCTGAAGTATATTAACCCTCAAACAAAATAAGCTCTTGGAGTCCAAAACTCAAAACAATTCCCCAAAAGCCCTACAGCGAAACCTACAAGAACACCATACTCTTACTTTACTATACCGTCCTTCAGAGAGTCCTGCTCAGTGCACTTTACATGCACTTAGGGAAACCAGATTACTGCCGACTTCACTAAGCTAATTTCGTAAATGTCAAGCAAAGGAGAAACCTGGCTTTTCTTAATCAGAGTAGAGGATTTGATAATTTCCCCAGGTAGATTTCTGTGTCATTTACACAGGTACTTGGGTAAATTGTCCTTTTTGCAAGTGTGCACGACAAAAGATTTCAGTGACAGTGGAGGAGGAGAGTTGCTGAATAAGAGGAAACGTCCTTAATTAAAGTAAATCTGCTTTATATTTGACAAAAGCTGAAACTGACACGTCTGCAGACGTCGAACACCCTCTATTGCTCAACAGTTGTAAGAGATAAGCCTGCACAAGGTTCACCGTGAGAACGCATACCCCCGCCGCTGTCGTCCATAAAGTGGTTATTGTCCTTGCCGACAATCAGACCTCATCGCTTCAGCTGCAGTTGTGCACGTACCCTCAAGTGGCGTGCAATGCGGTTCTCTGTCTGGCGTGAGAGTTTGTCTTTCACTGTTGCACACTGTTGCACATCCCGCTCTACTCTCTCAACAGATGGAATGAATTCTGTGGAAAACGCTGCAGAGACAATGGAACAAAACAAAAAAATCCTGGATCCACCCATTTATTTGGATCTGCCCCAAAATGCTGGGTTTTATCAGACCAGTTTGTTTTAGTGCATTTAAACTAAAATAAACCAAGTAAACTGGCAAATATACGTAAATGCAACCCAATTTTTTTATGTTCATGAAACCAGCACATCATTGATGCCTAATACCAAACCATATATTTAACATAATAGACTCAGATGGTTTCAGGGCGTGCACACATTGTGATTTGATGCCATCATGAGATTAAAACTGAAGTCATGATGAGGCTAATAACACATGAGCACGTGTTTTGTTGTAATGTACATGTGGAGGTACCGAGTGTGTGGGACAGAAACAATCAGAGAGACGCTTCTGCTTCAATGCTTCTCTGCACAATAGAGAAAAGCAAGTGGCATTAAAGAAGAATTCACCTTCAGAGACTATTTTCTGCCATTAAGGTTCAATGTGCAGCGAATTCAAAGAATTATTCTGGGTTTAAGTGCTGTAATTATTTCTCCCCCGCATACGCCCGTGTACCTTTTGTTCAGTTTTCCAGTTGCCTACCAGTTCAAATCAGTATCATCCAGCTGTGGGTTGAACAGTCTGATGTATCCCAGCAGAGGAATTCTCCAGTCAAGAAAACACGAGAGCCACACACCGCTCACAGATGAGGAAACGTGTGTCTTGTGGCTGCGTTTGATTTTGGTCTGTCAAGGCTGCTCCCACCAGAGAAACCGGTTTGATTCCCTGAGATTGTTCTGTGAGCCTGGAGAGAAGAAACTTTTATTTTAATCCCGATGGCTTCAGAAGGCTGAAAACATTTGTGCATGCCGACAATATTTGAAGCACGTTTGCAGAACATTATGGTAGTTAGTGTTACATTTAAAAGAGGCATAGTCTTTGACATACTATATGTAATGTAATGGCCACTTTCAATAATTACATGAAATATTACAGGTTGGCAAAATGTAAATGGAATGAAGCTTGTTCCAACTTAACTTCTACAATTGGCTCCCAGCTCCATGCAGCCTTATCCAGGTGATAATCTGCTTTGCTGTCATAATATCTTAAAGGAGACATATATACTGTAATGCTTATATTCAGGCTCATAACATTAATTTAGCTGAGGAAATCTACTCTGGGCTTTTTAACTTGGAACTTTTACATACACAAAAAAAACTTTATAACACACCAGCGGAAAGAGAGAAGCTGCAAAAGCCTGTTTCCTCTGAATATTTGTCTTTTAAGGCAGCAGAGCAAGGATAAAAAGAGCTTTACTCCTCTTTATGAACATTGTGCCAATAATGCTGAAACTTTGAGAAGTTGCATAATATCTACAAAGTCCCGACGGATGTGTTTTCAAACTAAACTCAGGGTAAAACCTTTCTATCATTCTTTTGGATCCCTGTTTGGATCATTGACTAACATGGATGATGTCTTCACTTCCTGTCGCTATCAGCACGACGTCTCTGAGTCGTCTCCAACTGCTTAAAGTGATGTGCCACAAAAAAAAAATGCAGCGCTCCCCTCTGGCTGATCGTGATTACAGAGTCGTGTCGTCATTTCTCCCAAATGTCCCTGATAGCATGTTCCCCTCTGCACATATTGCTGTGTGATATGCCAGTAATTAGTTTCTCTGAAGCATGTGTTGTGACAGGAGTCTCTCTGCAGCCAATGCAGGTTGCTAAAATATAAATGATTACTAATGGGAGAAGGATCGCTGCTGAATGCACAATTAGGCGAACTATAATAACACTGTAATCGTTAAGCAGCTCAGGATTCAGATATCACTCCTGCGCCTCAGTGAGATTCAGCTTGAAGGTAAAAACCTGACTTGCATCCCCCAACGAGGAAAGTAATAATGAAGAGGTTGAGCTGACTCCCAGTCGGTGACGTCGCTCTGATGTTTGTCTGATTTTCATTATTCAATCCCATTGAAATGGCTTGAAAAGCGTCAGAACGTCAAAACTCTGAAAACGAGTCTGGACAATGAATCCCTTGTGTTTGAGATTGACGTCTGATGTTACATTTAATCTTCAAAATGAAATTTCTCCAGCGATATTCAGTTATTTTCAGGTTAAGACGCCTTCAAATCATCAAATTGTTCACAAGGAGAAGGTTCATTTCTTCCCTTTTTTAGAAAGTATTGCATTAAATGAATGGCACTCAGTAGTAAGTGCTTACCTGTGCCAAGGCCAAACAATCAAACAAAAGATTCTCTGGGTTAATCTTCGCACCCTGTCCTTTGAGCAAGGTTGGTGGAAATCAGTGTAGTAGTTTTTTACTAATCCTGCTGATAAATAAACCGACCATACCTCCACTTCCACACACTCATAGATATCAGTTCTTTTTTCTTCAAAATCCATGAATTATTCCCTGGAAATCAATGAAAATGTAAAACAAACACCTTATGTCTTCATTATTAAAGAAGGTAATAGAAAAAAACAATCCTGCATCCACTCGCTGATCTTGATCTGCACCAAAATTCAATGGTTACAACCCTGATCCACATCACACCCGTCTACCAAGTTTAGTTGAAATCCTTTCAGTAGTTTTTGGTGTAATCCTGCAAACTAAGATAACTAACAGTCCACGATCTGCCTGAAATACGTCTCCACCTATTTCTCACTGCTTCTGCTTTGTCTGGGCCATTTGATAAGATCTACAAGTGTTCATGACACAAAAAAACGTTTAAATTCCAAAACCCTTCATGAAGAGAGGAGCAATGTTCAGTGAGAGATGTAAGGGAACCACGTCTGTACATGTGTTAACTTCTTTCAACCAGTCTTTTGAACTGTGTGTGAAATTTCAAGAGTGAGAATGTGAAACGTGCGCAGCATCTTGGTTGTCTACCTCACCGTCCTGTGAGCTGATGGCCAGGGGAAGACCATTATGTAAATTCCAAATCTGAGTAGTAGGCGCCTTTTAACACGGCTACACCCCATATGGCCTGAGTGCTGCCTGCATGTGCTCATCTCTATCCCAGAATATTCAGCTCTCAAGTCCCCATGGAAACCGGGCACGAGATCCACAACGCTCTGCGTGTGTGTGTTTGTTTCATTTCAGTGTTTGTGCACATACTGTGCGTGGGTATATACATTTGATATGTATGGTATAAACATGTTATATTCATGTGCTGTGTATAGAGACTGTGCAAAATAACAGAAACACTGTGAAAAACAAGAACTGAAAGAATAATGAATGAATGAATGTGTATTAAGTTCTGAATGTGATGAGATGTGAAGGATGAGTTCATTGTTGCTTATTGAAATGTATTATATTACTTTAGTAATTACACAACAGCAGAAGGAATTAGTTTTACTACTAATGGCGTAAGATTACAATTTTCGATTTTGGACGATTCTACCACTTGATTACTTTTTATTGACAACTGTTTTAATTCTTTTCCTTCAGTACTTTCCACAGCAGAATAAAGTGTAAAGACGGAGGACACATCTTCATTCCTCTCAAACTAAAATTCAGCCAAAATATCCCGTAAACAAAAGCCACCATCAGCTTTTGACCTCAGTTGGTGATCACGGTGAGGTACAAGATACAAGCCAGACTCAGCTGTCAATCAGGATGTTAAAGCATCAAATAACCCAGTAAAACCCAAATCTACCAGATAAAAAATGAACACCGGAACGAACAGCAGTGTGATAAGAACTCAATCTGAACTTCGCTCCCACAATGTTAAACCAAAACTAACAGATCAAATGGAAACAATGGGAAAAAGACATGAGCACTTCTCACGCACGTTAATTCAATTATTGCTTATTCCTAGAATTACCTTAATTGGGTTACGGTAATCAGAAAATTATGTTTACATGGCAGTTTCTTATTCAGACTATTGTTTTAATCTGGCCATGTATCCGTGTGTACATCGTTTCCACTTCCTCAGCCAGTGTCTTGTCTTCCTCTCACATCTCTCCCTGCCTCCCTCCTCCTCCTCCTCCTCCTCCCTCTCTCCTCTGCAGCCTCTCACCTCCAGTGGCTCTCATCTCTCATTGTGCTTGAAGTGTCTCGTCCGACACTGTACTTCCATTTCCCTTTATATGGCTGTTAGCGCCTGTAACTGGAGGTTAAATATTCAGATTTCACAAAAAGCTTAAACACACGGCGCGTTGTCTCTTTGTCCTTGGAGCGGTGCGACCCGAGGAAAGAGTTGTCGGTCTCCATTACACACACACACACAGACTTACACACACTTTCGCAGTGCCCCAGTTTCAAAGCAGAGACCAAGAATCCGATGCCCTGATAGCTTCCGACCACCAGCTGTCTCCATCATCAGAGCGCTGACACCCTCTTACCGTGTGTGTGCCCCGAGACATCACTACCGCCGGACTGGAGAGGGACTGAGACCATCGGCACCCAAACGCTTTTTTTCCCTGTTTTCGACAGATCTCCTCTTCTCTGGTTCCATCATCCTTTCCTCTAAGCCTCTCACCTGTCCTCTGCTGTCCTTCCTCTCCTCTTCCTCCTCCTCCTCCTCCTCCTCCTCCTCTCCTCTCCTCAAGGAGACTCGAGGCCCATCAGAGGGTCTTGTCATCTGCAGGGAGGGCGAGTGGGAATCTGAAAAAAGAAACTGGGGCTTTGATGTAAGCGATTCTTCCTCTGGTCTTTATAGCAGTGACGAGCAGATGTGAGACGGATGAGTGAAGTTGAAAAAAAAGGAGGATGAAGAGGAGGAGGTGACAAAATGAGCTCTAATTGTGACCAGGAGTGGAGGGGAAGTGGGTAATTCTCAGTTTGGCGTACTGATGAGCTGAGGAAGCCAGTGCATTGAAGACAGGTATATACGTGTGTGTGTGTGATGGTTTGGCTATTTTCAGACAGGGGGGGCAGGTCCTTCTCACGGCACAAAAGGATTTCAGTCGAAGCACGCACGCACGGAAAGTCAAGAAGATGCACGTTTGAAACACCACAGGACCCGGGAGACATTAGAAAAACAACAGCCCATGTTTCTGCCTTCCTGACAACTGACCTCTTGGGAATAAAGCGTGTGACTTTGACATGGAAGATCAGTTCACGTTATGTCTACAATCAGTCAGTGTCGCTTTCCTTTAACCGTGACCACCATCCTGTCCGTCCTTAACCAAGCATGTTGTTCCCGTCAGAGCCGGAAGGATTGCAATATGCAAAGGTTTTTTTGGGGGGGACGATGATAATAATTTTGGATAACGCTAGTAGGACTCGTTGAAACTGTGCAATTCAGCGAGGAGACGTCTATCTGCTAAGTCTGTGAAATGCATATCTGGAGAACCGCTCGTCTTATCGGCTTCACACTTGTCATCGGTATTGTCAAGGGCCCGAGGAAGTGAAGTGTCGAATTGGGGCAGTTTGGACACGTTCTACCTCTTATTCAATCTAGTCCTATTCAATTACTGCAGGTCACTTCTACGGTTTCTGCAACCAAAAGCCAAACAGCCCAGTCCAGACAGGCAGGTTTAGAACGTGTACGGCACTAGTCTCCATAAAAATTCAGATGTGTGAAGGTGGAATAAATGTAAAAGATCCATGAATTTGAAGTGGATGTTGTATTTTCCGATTGTGCCCCGGTCTCTCTAGTGGAAAGAAGCTCTTCCATGTTTTTTTGGCCTTGTAGCACTTGCGAGTTCGATGAAATGGGCGACTCGCACCCACACACCCACACAGGGATAAAACATAATATCTTGCCGATACGGCGCTGTGAGCGTTTTTAATTTTTGTTGGATGTAATGGATCAAATTGAGAAAATACAGTATCGCAGCCCGGAGCCGTCTCTGAATATGATATGAGTGATTTTCATTTCCCACACTTACTGTATCACTTACTTTAAAAGCCGCCTGATACAGATCTTCTGGCTGTGTGATTATGGATGGCTAGGTCATGGATGAATTCAGGGCAAAGGCTCGGGGGCCTGAGGGTCAGCGCCAGGTCCCTGGTTCTGAGCCTCTGTGTGAAGGGAGCGATGTTAATATGTCTAGTTTGAAAAGTCATAAAGCTCAGTGAAAAGACACTGAACGACCATAAAGAGACTGAAAATGGCCGTGAATTGACAGAATGAGGATACGGACAAAAACGGCTCAGTTACGTGAAGAGTCTGGGTGAAAAGTTTAGTTTTTTGATGTTCTGATACTGACTCATGATTGGTCGAGCCTGTTAACGTGATACCTCGGCTCCACATCGCGATCAGTCCAACGTCAAACTACAACCAGGATACTTTGTCTTCAACGGAAGGAGGTGGAGACGCCCCGTCCGTCTTTATACTTTACCTACCTTGAATAAATTGTTTTAGTGGCCTAACCCTGATCAAACCTTTAATGGCGGATGAGTCATACTTTTGTAAAACATTATAAAAGTAAGAGAACTTGATGTTTTACGTATGTTTCTCGTCAAATGGTTGTAAAAAGGAAAAGTCCTTGACGGGGGGGGGGTGCTCTGCAGAGATGGTGTTGAGCCAACAGGTGGAAGATCCTTTGGAGATCGTGGTTGTCATTTGGGAGGTAGAGAGTTAAGCTATAAGACAGTGTTCCAATCCCAAATTAAATATATAAAAATTGTTAATGAGGAAGGAAAGATTATTGGCCAGTTAAAGCCGTGAAGAAAATGGTGAATCAGAGAAATTGGAGAGTTGAACTGATAAGAGGCCGGAAATTGTGTCAGCATCTGGAGACAATAGAAACTTAGCGAGACGCAGCTGAAGAAAAACAACGTGTGCACGAAAAGCTGAGGAGAGATAAAATCGAGAAAACAAAAATAGTCCAGTTTGTAATCTGTTTTAGCAAATGCAAAATCACATGTGTGGGCGGGAACCCACTTACACACACACACTGTCACACACACACACACACACACACACACACCACACGTACGGCAGAAAAGTGCAGAGTTGGCAGGGCAGACTAATTTATGCTTGAGTGCAGTTCAATTAAGGCAGATGTAAAGAACTTTTCCCCAGTCTCAGCTCGTGCTACCCTGTTAAACGCAATGCAGCGCACACACATCCCTTCTCTCTCACACACACACACACACACACACACACACACACACAAACACACAATACAGAGGGTGTTGTGAAAATTCACCGACTTACATAACGAAGCTGGAATTGTTCACTGAGCCATAGGATGTGTCCAAACATAAGAATGCCACAGGAACACAGGAGACCCAGGGTGCCAGTGCCAACGCTCAAATTCCCACCACGACTCCAAACCCCCCGATTTTCCACTCGCCCACAGTGTTCGGAGATCACAGAGGAAAAATCTGCGTTCGCTCGCTGCCGGCAAATTCTTGTGCCACTCGAAGACTGGATCTGAGAGACTTGAGAAATCCCTGCACGCTATCTAGCACGCTGGATCTGTGGATTCTAAACCCGGCAGCGTGAAACAAGTGTGATGACCTCGTTGTGGTTGGAATTTATATATCTAGGTAGAGAATATACAATCCATTATACAATACAAAGACTGCATGTACTCAGTGTGTATATTTGATTCTGTCGTGGGCGGATTTTCAGTTGGATTTTAAAATTATCACTAAAATTCAATAACCTTATTTTCTCCACCAGTTACCAACACATCATTATCTCCTTCATTCTATTATAACCCATTAAGGAAACCTCATATGTATGTTATTACTTTGTATGTCCTGTTGTTACTACATTTTCTTTCCTACATTCCCCTGAAGACTGTATATAAAGTATATAATGTACACATAATGAATATATACAGCATTCAGATTCAAAGGCTTTACCGTCATATGCACACATTCAATTCTTATTTTGTTATGTCTCCATCTGGTGACGTCGATAAATATCCAAATACAAAGTAAATAAAGTAAATGAAGATTAAAACAAATCTTAGAGATGAAAAATAAATGCACATTCATATCCACACACACTGAGGTACAGTATTAGCTAGATTTCACAACAGTGTGATGCTTCCAGCTTCTTCCTCTCCCGCCTCCTCCATCCCTCCTCCAAAGTGAAATTGCTGCTGTCATAACTTCTGCCCCCGCCGATGCCAAAGTGCCACGGAAAGTGTTGAATTCTGGCCATAAAACCTGGCGGAGGATCAGGGGCGGCGAGCGCCACGCGGCCCAGGAGAACGAGGCCTCTCACTCCATTAAAGAATAAAGCTTTACTCTGTTCAATATCACACTAAATGGTTGATGTGTCAGGCTCCATACAGAACGTAGACGGGCGGCAAATTAAGGGGGAGAGGAAAAACCTGAATTAATGAGTGGAGAAATGGAACGAATGCAGATGCCTTCCACACAGGTGCAGTGTGTGTGGTGCGAGGAGGCACTTAACATTCAATCATCCTCTGTGGCGTGGAGAGAAAAATGCTGAGCAAGGCCTGTTGAGTCCGATTTTTTTTGTCAAGATGACAAGAGGAAAACTATCTGAGTAACTTTGAAAGCGGGTTCATTGTTGGGCCACAGATGGAAGCTTCAGTCACAAAGACGCGGGGATGTTTCAATACGACAGAGACATCTGTGTCTCAGTCTGTGGGACGGACGTCAGTGGACGGGCTCGAGAATTGTGGGCGACAGCGAACGTTGGATCGCTGGGATGCTCCCAAATTGTTTCCGATATGCAAAGAAAGAAAGAGGAAACTTTTTTTTATATTCTGCTGCTGATTATTTATTCTACATTTGCACAATATGTCCACTGATTAATGTTGTAATTCACCTCCGCCAATGAGGTTTAGGATATCAGGATATTTCGGAACTTTCTTTAACATTGTTTTTAAACATTTTTTTAAGTTCTCAAGGAAAAACTCATGAATCTTAATCTGCCATATTTAGGGGACTGATATTTGGCAGTTTGTGCAATTTGGTGCAGACCCAGATAAAAATCCAGATCTAGTGAAATTAACTGAGGTTTCATAAGTGGACTGGTGGGCCTCGGTGGAAGTACACGCTCTACTGAGTGTCATTCTACTTCTATATGTATATATTTCCTTTTATACTCTTACATTTGTATGCCATTATATTTCTGCATTTGTATAGTTTTATGTATGTGTAGTTTTCTCTTTATCTAATACCCCCATCGAGGAGATTTTGCCCCATCAGTTGGTTGTTTTGTTCGCAAAAACTACAGAACTGATTTCCACGAAACTTGGTGGAAGGATGGAACTTGGGCCAAGACGGAACCCATTAAATGGATGTTGGTGAATTCTTTGCCACATTTTTCTATGTCTTCCAATATCTTTTTTACACCACATTGGTGAGTTTGCCGGGAAAATCTACTAAAAAAGGGCGATTGACTCCTCTCCAGCTGCCGGTAGAGGAGTTTGTCTTTCTGCTTTTTCCCCCCGTGAGTCATAAAACTGAGGTCGTCTCTCACTTCGCTGTCTTGCTAAAGTAATATACGTTCACTCGGGTGTTTTTTCTCCATCACTGCTGCGAGGAGCCAATAGAAACCTGCGTCCACTGAGTCATGTGACCCGGAAGTCAATTCCGACTGTATCCATTCCCATTGTGGACAAAAACCCAGATGTTAGCGGGTTTTTTTAACCAATGGAGAAGGGGCTTGAATCTTTTAGTGATGAAAGTGCATTGGCAAGAACCGTCTGTGGTTGTTAACACAAGGAGGGATATTACAGTTGCAGTGTATATATATCTATATATTACAGAGGTGAATGCACATCTGAGAGGTCAGTGGTGCAAAAAGTCACCGGTCTGCAGAGATGTGGAAATAACAAGCGATCCGGTCATATGAGTCATCCTTCATCGTATTCTCGACAAGTGGCTGAGTGCATGTGCGCTGAGCACTGAGAGAGCCTGAATGCTTGACCCTTGACAGCGAGGGGATCTGGTGGCTCTTCCATGCTGTGTGTGTTGGCAGGGGGAGGGGGGCACTTGGCTGACATGGTTTAGGACCACTTTTCCATTTAGAGGAAGGGGTCACGACAAATCGATACGAGGCTGTTCTGAGTGATCTCCTTTATCCTGCAATGAAACGTTTCCATCCTGAAGGGAGCGGCCACCTCCTGGATGACGGTGCCCTCTTCCATTTGTTGAGGGTTAAGGACGGAGGATGTCGCTCCTTGTTAAGCCCGATGAGACAAATACAAATTCATCGGTTGATGCATGGGGGTCAGTGAATGGTTTGGTGAGCATGAAAACGACGTGAATCGCACGCACATAAATAAGTGGCTCCAATTGCGAACACTTTCCTCCCTCAACCGCTCGTTGTTTTCATCCATCTGTGTCCCCGCACTCATATGTCCTTGTTATTGTAGTTTTTCTAGGTCTTACTTAATTCCCTGCCTCTCTCTGCCTCTGTCTGTCTCGTTCACCGCTCCCTCCCACATCTTTTTCGCTCAGAGCAAACAATTACTTGCCTTGTTTGAGGTTCTCTGGACTAAAATAAATCTGAATAAATGTAGGGATCTCGGTCGCTGCAGAAATGTAATGCGGTTGCGGGAGGAACGGATGAAGAAAGGCAATAAGAGGTACACAAAGAAGATGTCGTTGCCGCTGAATGTCAGAATGTCCCTGTCGTGTTTCTGCCACGCACAAACACTGTGGATACAAACACACTGTTATATATGTCCACATATTTCCCTAACAAAGCTTTGTCTTGAAGGGAATTAAATCCCTACAGGCAGAGGGGAATTATTTGTCTACTGGATTACTAAAGAAAACAATATTATCAGACCTGAGGGCTTTTTTCTTCGGGGGGGGGGGGAATTCCAATTGCTCTCTTTGCCTTTCTGCTTTATTTTCCTCCACATATACATTAGTTTTACTTTAAAGTATTATTGGATTTCCCCTCAAATCATCCACACTGGTCTGTGGCCTCCATATGAGGACGCTTACCCAACTCTTAGATCTGGGAAGAGATTTAAACGAAACTGGGGGGGGATTTAAATTGCAAATATCACTCTGCAGGATGCACGTGATTATTTTTAAACATGTATGGCATTTCTGGCTTTAATTCAACACTGTACAGAGGCATGTGATAATAAAGGAGGAATGAGGGGATGAGAAAAGAACGTGGAGAGGAATGTTCACGGTAATGAATTGGATTAAAAGCTACAGTGTGACTTTTATCACCGGAAACTGGAAACCTCTCATCCTCCGAAAAACCACATTCTGATTAAATCTGAATTTTTTAAAAACATCATCAGCATATTTCTTTGTTTTCGAGTTGTCTTATAAATTATATATAACATAAAACTGCCTTTTTTCAGTTTATGGTGATCAATGTCTCTTCGCTGCATTTATGCGAATCCAGCGTGTTTGTGCATGTGTCTGTGATTTTGTGCCGATAATAGAATCTTAATTGGTTGATTAGGGAGGATTAAGGTCATTGATTGGATGGAGCTCAGGGCTCACCTGCTGTTCCCTACATCTAATTGGTTGGCTAAATAACATTTCAATGAAAGGCTGGGAGCCGCACCAGGCGAGCGTTCACACACTCACACGTGCGCACACACACACGTGCACACACACACGTGCAGCTGAGAGGGAAGGACGAAGACAGATAAGAGCAGGGGATGAGGGATGGAGGAAGAAAGAGAGAGAGAGAGGGAGAGAACATCCTTTTTCACACCTCAGTGTCTCAGACTCTCTGGAAGACAAAAATATTAGAAAAATGGTCTGTCAATCACAAAGCCTGTAGAAAATATGTGCGTGTGTGAGTGTGTGCAGGTATTACTAATGTTGTAGGGACGTCAATCAGTTTAGACAGACACACACTGGGCACATGTCTCACTTACGGGGACATACAGCAACTCCCCTTGACTTAAATCAATACATTTTAAGGTGAAGACAGGTTTTGGTTAAGTTATTGGTGAGTGAAATCGTGGTTATAGTTAAGGTCAGGGTAAAGTAATGTAAGTCAATGTCATGTAATGCAAAGCGACTGTGTGTGTGTGTGTGTGTCTGTGTAAGAAAGATGGCTCGGAGTGTACAAGGTGCAGGTGTTCAGAATAGACGACTGGTTATCTGTGTCAGCACACACACACACACAGACACACACACAGACACACACACACTTCATGCCCAGTTACACACAGTGCTGTGTGTGTGTGCGTGTAATGTGTGATCGCCGCAGTGGCAGTGATTGGCCATGAGAGATGAGACTAATAACTGATTGGTGTCCTTGCAGCTGCATCTGTGGATATGGATTTTTTTTGGTGTGTGTATGTGTGTGTGTGTGTTTGTGTGCATGTACTCATGTGTGTGATTTGAATGTTGAATCTGACACAGTTCCTATTAAAACGTGCGTTCTCGTGCATCCGCTGGCGGTGCGCACGCCGCACGCCGCAGGCTGTTAGAGGCTACAGCCTGGTATCATTATTATGGGAGAACCCTTAATGATGGTGAATTATCATTACTGCAGAAAACGCTGCCCTGCACAGTGGGGAGGAAGAGCATAAACAACGTCTTCACACACGGGAGGTTGTAAATCCCACTTTAGATATTACTGATGTGCTGTGGTGGACTCGCAGGAGCAGCAGCGTAGCAGCAGATCTGTCTCTGCACGCCGGCTGCAGGCATAAATACAGAAAATACCCTTGTAGTACAAAATCTAGAGAAATGGTGACCTATGCACTTTGTAAATTCTTACAACTGTGTAATGACAGCAACTGATACATTCGGGTTCTTACTGCTTGGATATTATGAAATATAGCATATTTAAGAAATATAGACAAAAGTTAATTGTCTATTTAATATGTGTGATGTAACGATTTAACAATTTGCCCTGACCCAAGGAAGAACCCGTTAAATTTTGCTGTGGATCAGAGGGGCACATCCAGATTCAAGGATCTTGATTTAAACTAATCTTTAGACTAATCTTTGCTCTGGGTCCTGTAAATTACTGTGTACAGGATTCTTTCTCTCCCCTGTTTCCACATAAACACTTTAAGAAGCCGGCTCCTCGCACAAGTCGTGAGCTTGTTTGATGTACTTCTATGAGCGGAGTCGAAAAACCCTCGTGCTTCCTTTTTCCAGAGGGGAATCAAAACAAGCGCGACATGTTGTCTCCAGGTCGTAGCTCCCACGTGTCAATTAGAACATGCATGTTTTATGACTAGTCTCCCTGGGCTTTCTCCAGGTTACGTCCTCCCACAGTCCAAAGTCATGCAGCTCGGGTTAATTGACCGTGGGTGTGAATGTTGGTCCTGTGATACGCAGGCGACCTTTCCAGGTCCCCAGCGACCCTTAAAGGAAAAGTGGAATGGGTGGATGGATGGATGGATGGTTTTTAACTGCCCTTTACAATGGGCAGGTTAGGTTTAGGCTCATACTTTCATTATTGTACAATTATTATGGTAATGAAAGAGCACAATTAAGTATCGAGATATAGTTCAGGGATAATTACGGTTTCTAATTTGATATCTGGAAACACTGGGTTTGCATTTTATGGGCCACTAAGAGTCACTTACCGAATATATAGGTGTTTAGGTTAATCAGACTGAACTGGGCCCAGTGGAAAGAACATATAAGATCTTGCTGTGGTCTCGAGTAGTTTGATACCAGGAGTCTTTGGAAATTTTTCATGGCAGCAATAAGGTTTTGAGGATTGCGAAATAAAAACAGCAGAGTTTACTGGTAAATGTCGCTGGATGACAACACGCTGCTTCGGAGCCAAAGTTGACAAAGTGAGATTTAACCCTGCGTTTTCCTTTCAAACCATTGAGCTGAATGAAGCTGCAGCATATTTACATACAGTGTAAATGTCTTCATGCGTCAGTCTTTGATTGATGTGTGTGACGACGAGAACCACATGCAAACTGTTCCACTTAAAAAAACACAATAGGTAATTGGCAGTTACATGCAAGTTACATAAATACTAATCAGATTTCACAGTCAGTAGCAAGAAGAGCACACAACTTGACCGGCCGTCGTATTCTTAGAATTTTAATGAATTCAACCCAGTTTTACTTCTTCACATGAATCACCCAGCCCTCAGACTATTTTCACTGTTAACACCCTGAGCAAGTCGCTGTGTATTAACTGGAGAACACACACAAAACTACGAGTTGCTCATTTAAAAAGCTTGTGAAAACAAACCACATCAATCCAATTTTTAAAATGTCCTCATGATGAACAGTTTCAGCGGCTGAAGACTCTCGCAGTTATGAGACAGCAGAGCTCGTCCACGTTGACGAGAAATGAGCTGATTCCAGAGTCATCCGTGCTGTTTGTGTGCTGCTCAAAAATGATTCTTTAGCCCGGGGCTCAAATTACAGCTGTCTCTACACTGGTAATCACACTCAAAAGGGCCTGAGCAGAACACAGCCACATTTCATCCTGATCTTCTCCAACTCTCTCCGTCTTCCACATCATCTGCGCAACACATCATCTGCCCCCTGAGAAGCACTCTGTTCGTTTGTAAAGAGAAAAAAGAAGAACAACACGTTGGAAGCATTTCCTTAGAAGGTAAATGGAGCATCAGGGTAAAATGGGATGCTGTGCCATACTTAGTGGTTGCCATGACATCTGATGCATCCAGTGGAGAAGAAGCAAGAAGCACTAAAAATGTGAAAAAAAAGGGAGATTTCAAATTGAATTTCAAATTGAAATTATATAGAATTAAAGTAATACGTAAAAAGTTGTTTTACACTTTAATTGGTGGTTGTTGGTTTTGTTTTTCATTTGTTATTCAGGGTAGACTGAAGAGGATGGTGTTGTGATCGGCTGATGAAGGATAAATTGTGTGGATACTGCACTGAATCGCACTGTTGCCTCACAGCTAGAAAGGTTCCTGGTTCAAATCCCTGTTTTTGCCCTGTGTGGGGTTTGCATGTTCTCCATATGTCCTCTGGGGGAACTATTGGAGACTAGATGGTTTCTGTGTGTTGGACCCCCCCCCGCGACCCTCAAAGAAGAAGTGCTACAGATGATGGATGATGTATATGTTTGGTTGAGCTTGTTTGTTGAATGTTTTTTTTTGTTTCTAATCCGCTCAAATCCCACTGCCTGAGTAAATTCACTTCCACTGGAATCTAACGGGCTTAACTTGGTTTCCAGATGTGGTCTTTGCTAGTACAACGTGTTTATTTATTTATTCCTTTCTGAGATACATTCACTTTTATGTCCCACTTAAGACATATAATCACAAATTGAATGTGGCATAACTCCACCAGGGCCCAAAAGTCCCATTAGAGTCAATTAAGCTGCATCACATTCATACATATCAGGCTGTTACATGTTCCAGATTCTTTCGTGGAAATGCATGAATTATTCTATATTAATTATATATTTATATCTTGCAATGTTAAGGAAATTAAAAAAATGTGCTTCTTTATCAGCAACCTCATCAAAAGTTATGAGGTTCTCTCTTGGCCCGTGTCCAACCCAGATGAACTGTATCTTGTAAAATGACCATAGAGACGAAGGCCATGAAGCTGAATTGTTTCTTATAGAAACAACCTTGAAAAAAACAGACTTTTTCACTGCAGACCTTTAGATCTGTAACCGCGAGGAAAGCGTATTAATAACATTAACCACATCTTAGTTCTATTCAGAGTTCCTGAGCCATTACGCACAATACCAGGGCCTGAATCAAAGCCAGTGAATGGGATGCAGCCATGTTGAATCTTATTATTTACACCTGAGCTTCTCCTCATGTCAGACCATGTTGTTTTACATAATCGAGTGTGATACTGTCGGGCTTCTGCTCGGTTTTCAAATCCAAACATGGTGTGAAATTGTCACTTCCAGTTCCCTGGCTGCTCTGAATGGACACTGCCAACCAGGACAGGTGGCCATTTTTTTTTCCCCCGTGTTTTATGACAGAAGCTCTTTCACTAATGTTTCCAGCTGAGTTATGTTTCATTACATTTTATTGTCTGCGATCAGATGTCTTATCTACTTCACGAGGGGTTTAAAGGACCATCGCGTCATTTACGACGGCAATCAACAATCAGTGCCACCAGCCAAGTGCATCCACAGGTCTGTGGGAAATAAAGGAGGTTGTTTGCTTTTAATGGCTAAAGAATGAATTGTGATGCGGCGCCGGCGACTCGTTTTAAACACCCACAGTTGTCCCTCTTTAAAAAGTTTTTTAGGGGATGTGTGTCTAAAATATGGCAAAAGCTGAAAGCCAGAAACCCCAGAGCTCATCTCAGCATCACAATATGCAAAGTAATCGTTAAGTCATTGCTATTGATTAAAACCCTTCAGATATATTAGGGTCGCTTTTGCGTCTCTTGCTCAGAACGCCCTCAACCACCGCGTACATTTCAGGATTATATTGCATCGGACACAAATGAAAATCCATGGCCCTAACATCAGAGATCCCATATTGATTGGGATTGTTTTTTTGCTTCTTAGCCTCTTGTTCCTTCAGAGCAGTGCCTACTAAATGAATCCCTGCTGTTTTATGCGAGGAAACAAACTCTGAAATATTAGTAAGATAATGCGAGTCGACAGATCCGGGAGAGACGAGAGCAGAGTTCAGCATGAGAAACCAAGAACAAGACTATAAACACTTTGGGGAATGGAGCCCTGGCTGTCTCTGGTGGATAAGTGAGAGCCTTGTTCTGTGTTTATAAGTTCTGATCAAAGAGTAACAGGTGGAGTCGTAAATTGAAATTGGCCTTTTAATAAGCAGCTGAATATCAAGGAGGAGGAACCAGCTCGGCGCGTCTCACAGGCTCGTCAGCCGGGGCCGACTGCATCATTTGAACTGTTGGTTACCGCTAAGTGTTCACATTAAAACAGAGTTAATGCTAAAGTCTTTATTTACCTGCCCTTTAGGTGTAATGGTGCGATTGTCAGAGTGAACCTGTGCGTGAGATATATCTGGTTCAGGTGATTCTGTACGTATCTGGAACATGTGTGCTACCTAATGGAGGAGGCGTACGTAAGCACTGGGGGGTTTTGCCGAAACTGCACAGAAGTTGAGAAAAGGTCAATTTTTCAAGCAGCAGCGCAGCCATCAAATAATCATCACATCATTTTACTGCAAATATTCAGGCCCAGGCACCAGCCAATCAAATCAGTGGCTAATTGATTTGGACGGCTGTGGCTCAGGAGGTAGAATGGGTCGTCCAAACACCAGAAGGTCGGTGGTCCGATCCCTGGCTCCTCCAGTTCGCATGCCAATAGATGTCATTGGGCAAGATACTGAACCCTAATTTGCCCTTGGTGCCCTGGCAGTGTATGACTGGTGTGATATATATAGTAGCGCTGTGTGAATGGGTGAATGTGACTTGCAGTTTAAAGTCCATGTGCAATTTCAGTCAAATACAGCCTAGAGAGAGGAGGTCGATCCAGTTGGTGATGCATGTTTACATCTGAGTCCCGTGTACTCTGTGCTAGCGTTGAATGCTCGCTAGGCTACGTTGTGTGTTCCGAGCAGGAATGCAGCCAGATGCCCGCAGGAGATAGAAACTTGCGTAGCTACAAATACATAGCTTAGCTTGTTGAATGACCCTGACCTCTGCCTGCGCTACAACGTTTACTCAGAATGGATGATTCCGTTGCTGAATTTGCTACATCCCTATGAGTGTTGAAGGTTTAAACAACCTAAAGCTTCCGGCCACATGTAAGAGATTTAACCTTCATGTCTAGACGTTTTGACCTGTGAAAGTAGTAATACATTATGTTCCAGGGTTAGTTTGCCTGTCGTCTGAGCCAATAACACCTCTGTGAGGACAGGAGATGATGAGAATGAAGATAATGAAGTATTGAAAAGACAGAGCTAAATTACAGACAGGAAGGTTTTCGTATCAGCTCTTTGTTTGATTGACTCTCCGTCTAGAATTTGCTCTATTCATGTGAGACAGATTATACCGTTTTCCTAATTGATATGATTCATATTCATTAGGTCTTTTTTTTGTTCCTCTATTATAGACTTAGAGAAGCTGTCATTTACTGCAGCACCGGAGCTGCGGCTGTAACCGAGCAGGACTGCGCAGCTGCAAATAAACTGCAGAGGGACGTGAAGGCAGGGAACAGGTGGCCTTTAAATACCTTGTATCACCAAATGAGGATTTCAGGGGGAGTTACATGGATGGACAAGTCGGACGTAAATGCAGGCGGCGCTGAACTGGAAGGAAAAAGAAGAGAGAATTCAAATCCTTTATAAGAGACTGAATTATTCGGTTGGGGGAGGAGGGATTCATCTTTTATTCACCTTTTAAAATATAAGCCTTTGCACTGAATCATTAGTAAGCTAGTTTTTTGATCCAATAAATCAAACTAAGGTGGTTTCTGTTGTTTGAGGTAGTTCAAGTTCATTTTCCCAGTAGTTTCGGTTTTAATTAGTTATTTGATGCTGTAAAAAAGGAGTGAAACATCAGGATTGACAGCTGAGACTGACTCGTGATTGTTGGGACCTCGGTACTAAACAGACTCTGGCTCCAAATGCACATGATAGATATATATATTAGCTTTATTTCTAGATAGTGGGAGGAAATGCAGACGAGTCTTCCCTCTTTAATTATAGTCTTTATTTACATTATTAATCATGATGGTTATTGGTTTTTGGATGTGGAAAGTTCATGGATAAAAGAAACAGAGAAATTTTAAACAAAAATCTGATGTTTTCTGTTAAAGTCTTTTTCTGTACAACCAAACAACATTATGAACATTTTTAGTTGGTTTTATTCATTAATATCTATAAACCATTGAGTAATAACGGAAATATTGTCCTCACTATCTAGTTGATGGGAAAAAGGAAGCCCTGCGTGTGTATGTGGGACTTCGTGACCCCACTACACCCACATAAGATGTTTTTACATTCAAGCTATGACACAAGTATGGATTGAATAGACATGAAACAACTCTCTCTGTTCTCCTCAACGACCCTCCTTTCACCTTTTAGAGATTTTTTTAAAAAACCTTTTCCAACATTGTTTTCTCTCTCACAATTTCTGCACAGTTCCTCTGAGCAACAATGATTTGTTACTCTGCCAGAAACAAAAATGCAGAGAGGAGCCGAGGAGCTGCAATATCAGATGCACTCAATTTTCTGATTGGCTTCTTCTTGCTTTTACTTCCTTTAAGCTCACGGAGAAAGTTTTTACACGTCATCCTCTGAGGAGAAGCAAACACCAGAGCGACCATCAGCAACCCTTACACAACTCCTTACCTCATTTATCAGAATCCATGAATCATCCTCTGCGGCCACAGCATGAATAGTATCTCGCAGACCAACAGCTGCCCGGTAAAAGATTCCCCACAGAGTCTTTTCCGGACACTCGCAATGTTCGAAGTGTTCAAGGACGCCAATGTGAAAAAGTTACGGATATGTTTCTGCAAACTGAGATAGAGGCGAAAATCCCAGAGGTACCTTTCTACTTTATCCAGCCTTCCCTGTCCTCAGTCTTGTTTCTACCAGTGCTACAAGTCTTTACGGCCATGCAGCGTTTCTATTTTGTCTATTAGATTCAGAGAACAGTGTGTGTGTGTGTGTGTGTGTGTGTGTGTGTGTGTGTGTGTGTGTCCTTCCCAGAGTTTCCTTCACATCTAATCGTGCTCCAGCCTGTTTCATCCATTAGAGGTGCAGCATGTCAAAGGAGCCTGTGGGCCTGTTCGGTATCAGAGTGTGTGTGTGTGTGTGTGTGTGTGTGTGTGTGTGTGTGTGTGTGTGTGTGTGTGTGTGTGTGTGTGTGTGTGTGTGTGTGTGTGTGTGTGTGTGTGTGTTGAGCTATTAAGAGTTTGGCCATGAGTCCTGTCAAAACCTTGAGTAAACACACACAGACGCTCATTTGCAGAAGACGTTTGACAACAAGAAGACAAGACAAACAAGGCGTGAAACATAAAAAGACGTTATACAGTACAACTGTTCGGTCTGTGTTCGTGTGTGTGTGTGTGTGTGTGTGTGTGTTTGTGTGTGTGTGTGGGTGTGTGTGTGTGAATCCTCTGTGTTCTGGCCTTATTTAGACTCATTTACAGTAAACAGATGAGTTAGAAATTCTATTTATCTGGTGTCAGGGGCGATGGAGGGTTTTGTTTTTATGGGGGGGCGTGGGAAGACGGAGAAACGAGAGGAAAGCGTCTCCTCGCATACAATGATCTATTTATCAATTCCCCGTCCTGTTTCTCTCTTCTCCACCCATCCGCTCCTCTCTTCCTCCCATTTCTCCTCCTCTTCTGACTGGCCTACTTGCTTATCCTCTTCAGAGCACTTTAAACTTAACAACTCTTCTTCTTTTTCTTTTTTTTTTTTTGGGGCCGTCGCATCATTTCGCCCCCTCATTTAATTTCTTTTCAATTGCTCATCTTCCCTGGTACAAATAAGATACAGCAGAGACAATTGGCTGCCTCCATCTCATTCCTGTTATTACTCTATCCAAATGTGTGTGTGTGTGTGTGTGTGTGCGTTTGTGTGTAAATGTGTTTGTGTGTGCAGTTTGTTCCACAGAGAAAAAGACACAATGAGGACAATACAGTGGACCATAATAACCGTGGAGTTCTCAACACTACACTGCTGCAATGCTTTAATTAAGGTCTAAATATAGAGACTTAAATAAACGTTTAGAGGCGGATTTGAAGAAATGCAAGACAATTTCCTGTACGCATATTGCTTAATTAAAAATGTTATTTTTTAGAGTTTAAGATTGTGTCGCTCTGTAAAATGGAACCGGAGATGGAGAGAGAGAGAGAAAGAGAGAGAGAGAGGAGGTGAGGAAGCTGAGGGGGAGGGAGAGACGAACATCTCCTCTAAACTGTGAACTTTTGGAAAAGGTGTGTTTGAACAAGCCGGAGAGTCCACAGCCGCCGTTGGCTCTGTCGGGCTGTAGCTGGAGCCCGGCGGTGCTTTGGGCTAAATCCCAACATCAACATGCTTATATGTTTAGCAGGTAGCAGCAAAACCAACGTATTGGGCAAAATCGGATGTTTGACTTGATGACACACGAACCAAAGATGTCAAACCGCTCATGAAAAAGTAAAAAAAGACCTTGAAGTCATCACGATTCATCCTGGAGGGGGTGGGGGTGGGGGGGCATGCAAATTTCATGGCCAGCCATCTAATGGTTGTTGAGATATTTCAGTCTAGACCCGAGTAGTGGAACGACCTCAGAGCGATGCCACTAGCATGGCTAAAAGGATGCATGTATATTATGCACTATATATATCCTCTAATCAGCATCATAGCAGCTGGGCTGTGAAATTACTAGGGAGGAGGAAAAAGTCTATATGAGGAGACTTTTCCAGTCGTGGATTACGTGCATACATCAGGATCGTGTTTGTTGGATGTTAAACTGATAATCAGACTGAGGTTAAGTTATCAGTTCATGTTCGACGTTGTTAAGTCTTTTGTGTTGTTTGCTCAGTCGGTAGTGAGTGACGTCTCTGTTCGGATGAAGACGGGGCAGCGGCTGTTAGGAGCAGCTTTAATGATACGTCGACCTCTGACCCGTACATGTGTTGATCTCTGTTTGACCGAGTGACAGCTCACCTTGATGTCACCCATTCCTCAATCAATCACACTTTGTTTGTATAGCCCATATTCACAAATCATAGTTTATCTCATAGGGGCTTAAACAAGGTGCGACATCCTCCGTTCTTAACCCTCAGCAAGAGTAAGGAAAAGCTAAAAAACAACATATTAACAGGAAAAACACGTAGAAACCAGCGAGGATCCACATGTGAGGATCGCTTTCCCAGGACAGACAGAAGAGCAATAGATGCTTTGGTTTGTCAGCTGCTGTTCTGAAGCCATCTTGTTTGTTTGAAACCAGAAGTAACCATATTTAGATGAGCAGAGGGGGTGGAGTCTGACTAAGCTCAAGCACATTGCACGCCCACCTACACCTGCAACCTACTACACTCATTGGACAGGACTGGCTGTCAATCACACAGTGTCCACGCCCTAATTCATACCACACTTCATCGTCTATTTGATTCTAAATGGGACCATAATTTACTAAATGAACCTCAGGCCGTATTGAAGAAGACGTGAAACTAGAGATTGAGACCATAAACATTTTCTCATAGACCTCTGTAGAAACTGACTTCCCTTTTTTGACCAGTGGTGTCGCCCTCTGCAGTCCATTTGAGAGAATACAGGTTTCAGGAACTTAGCATTGGCTTTCAGACCCAGAGTGTACGTCCATTTTTTAGCTCCGATTGCTCCACTGTTTCTTTCTGTGTACACGTCAACCAATGGACACAACAGCAGACTGATCAGTGAACAAATTTGAGTTTGTCGGCGGGGATTAGTAGGTCTGGATTCAGGCTAAGTGTACGATTATACTGTATGTAGCATCGGATCAAATCCAAAATAAATCTACGGTTACCGCGTCCTGTCGGAGCGCAGGCACAGGTCAGCCTGCGTTTTAATAGTGTGTGTGTGTGTGTGTGTGTGTGTGAGAGAGACGATAAATCTGTGTCTCCTCATTTTCTTTCAGGATTGTACATCCTTTCCACCGTGGGTTTTGTTTTTGTACGAACAAACAGTAATCAGAGCAGGAAAACCCAGTGGGGGGGCAGGCAGAGAGAGAGAGAGAGAGAGAGAGAGGGAGGAAGAGTGGGTGAAATTGATTTCTGCTTGAGCTGCTGTTTCATAGAGGAAGAGAGAGAGAGAGAGATATGATGGGAGGGGGATTACAATGAGGGGATAACTCAAAGCTGATTGAAGGCCGTGGCGGGAATGAAGCATGTGACTGGCTCAAGTTCATATTATGGTGTTGTCAAGCTCGGAGTTCATTTCTCTGTGACACCCTTCAATTAGCGAAGCGGCTAAAACCCCACTGTATGTGTGCTACTGTATATTTAGCCGCGCCGGCACTGACACAGAAATGTCACATTCTCCACACTAGAGAGTGAAAGCTGTGAACTCGGAGTGATTAAGAATCTGAGCTTATTGGCAAACTATGAAGTTGGAGAGTGTGGGATCGGTGTCGTGATGATTTCTCGTGGTCGGGGAGGGCGGAGCAGCAGGTCAGTGTTAACAGCGCAGAGGAGCCGACAAAATGCTGAATTCATTTCTGCTTGTTAACACCCGGAGGTTTTTTCTTCATTCATTACATTTGTCCTTGACCCTTTGACACTGTTTATACAGCTGAGATGTTACATCCCAGTCGCTCACGGGGGAGTGAGGGGCACTTTGGTAATGCGGTGCAAAATAACAGGGAAAGTTGTGTTAAGCTACATTTAATGAGGTTTTGATTTGGGACAAAGACGTTTTATTAACTCTGATGCTTCATGTTAAAACATTTTTTTTTTAGATCCCTTTGTTAAAATGTCAACGATAATGTTACGATCTGTTAAATTATGCACGAGAGCCTTTAGTCCAAGAAGTTTAGTTCGTACCGTCCCTTCATCCGTCCAATTATCTTTACCACTCGTCCTTTGAGGGTCACCGGGGGCTGCAGCCAATCCCAGCTGACATTGAGCGAGAGGCAGAGTACACGCTGGACAATTCACCTCTCCATCATGAGGACAAACAATCATTCACGCTCCTTTTCCCACCTGCAGGCAATTTAGAGTCGCCAGTTAGCCTAGCATGCACGTCTTTGGAGAAGGTTCCAGAATGGGTCCATACAGTACCTCAAAGTATATTTGGTACTTTTTTACCTCGGCTGAGATAATGTCTATGAACAGAAGTCTTCTGTTTTACGTTTCTAGTCTGACCAGTCGTGTTTGAGCAGGCTTTGGTCGCCACATTGACTGAAATACATCGGCTATCTGCTTTTTAATTTATCTGCATTCATATGTAGATAGCTGTTGAAAGAGGTCACCTGAGTCTTGACCCTCATGTCTGCTGTCTACACCAGAACTCCCTAAAATAGGCTATTTGTTGTCAGAGGGTAGCCGATTGGCTCGTACTTTTCATCTTTTCATCGCCGTTTTGTATTTGTCTGTCTATTAGCAGGATAAACGGTTTTCCCTAAAATATTCTGGAGTGGTGGGGCATGGCTTTAGGAAGATGTTTAAGGTGAATCTGGATTAACAGCTGGAACCAGGATTGTTAGATTTTAGACTTTCTGAAACATTGCAACTCTTCAATCGCCCTTAGTTGTAAATGTGTCAATACCACATCATTTACAAGCTGAAACCAAAAAAAGTACTGAGAGCTGCCATTCATTTTCAGATTTGTGATCTTTGTAGTGACCGGTTACTCCCGCGAATCAAAACTTCTTCTACATTTTACTGTTTGGACAACATCTAACAAAGTCGAGAAGACAAACCTGTGTGTCCGTCTGGTGCGATTTACTTTGAAACTCGTTTGCACGATGTAAATAGAAAAAAACCCTGATGTGATGACACCTGAAATAAGTCCTCCGGGGGGGAGGAGACTAATGTTCTCCCCCTCTCAGAGCAGGACGCCCGCTCTGCTGTGAAACAACCCCCGGGGGGAAAGGGTGAACATGACACACCAGAACGGCAGTGTGTATTTATGGTGCTGTACGTATATGTGCGTGTTTGTGCGATGTTTGGGAAAGGGCCTGGCAGTGTGAGCGACTGCAGCTATAAGGTTCACTCTCTTCTCAGGGGGGGGAGGAGGGTGAGATAGGGAGAAAAATAGAGAAAGGGGAGCGGGGTGACAGAGGGAGAGGTTGGTGTGTTTTCAGCTGATCCACTTCCTCCCTGATGTTGGCTCTCATTTGTCTTGGCGAGGAAACTGAGCACAAGACTGGAATACTGATGACTGTTACTCCACAGCCCTCCTCTCCTCCTCCTCCCCCTCTTTCTACCTCTCTCTCTCATCTTCACCCCCTCCGTTTATCCTCTCCACACATACTCTACATTCTGTCTGCTCAACTGATTTCCTGCCTCCTGTCTCTCCCCCCCCCTCGGTTTCACCCTCCTCATCTCGGCTCTCTCCTGATGCAGCTGCACTCTGCCGACCCAAATTTCCCTTCCACCCCTCCTCTCCTCCTCTTCTTCTATCCATCTCTCCATCTGACCTCGCTCTACCTCTCCCGCTGCTCAGTCTATCACTTACCGGCTACATTATCCAGCTCTATTTCCTCCTCCTCCCTCTTGCCTTCTTCTACCTCCACCAATTCCTCCTGTCGTCTTGCCTTCGGTAACCCCCGGCTCTCCCTCCATCCCCTGCACCTTGCTTGTCTTTTTCACTTCGGTTTTCTGCTCTCTCGCATTTGGCCTCTCCGCCTCCCGTCCTCCTCGTTCAGTCTGCCTCCCGTCACCTTCTTGTTTCTCTGTCTGTCGCTCTGTCTCTCTCTGGCCTGTGTGAATTAGTACCCGGTCTATGTGGGTCACGGGGGTGATGAGACGTGAAATCAGAGGTGTGTATATGTCTGTGTTCTTGTGACAGAGAGCAAGGGGAAAGAGGGAGCGGGCGAACAGGAGCGAGAGAGAAAAAACAAACTACAGCTCAGACTCTGTACAGGTGATGTCCAGTCAGGTACCGTGACATTTTCTGAAATGCTTTCCCTGTAGACTCCACATGTACGGATACAATCTATGAAAGTACATGAGGACAGAAGAGCAGATGTTTGGCATTTGAAGCAAATACTTTCACAACAAGTCCGTCAACCTGAAAGACCATGTGGGTCATTTGTCCCCCACAGGGGCACACAGTTGTGATGGTTAAGACAGGCGGTGAAGTTTAGGACAAGGTCAAGTTGTTATTAGTGTCATGCACAATAACCACTCGGTTAGGTTAAGGTAAAGAAGTGATGTTTTAAGATAAGAGGACCTTCATCATCATGGTTATAATAACAAACACAAAGTAAAGACTGATGAAGGCTCACATCAAATTTCATATGTAAAATGTTTCGGTTTAGTTTGTTGATTCAAGTTTGTGAACTAAACGATTTCTCAAGCTACAGGCTGTGGGGCTTAAGCCTGAGAGGCTGTTTCCATATTCACATACTGTAGGTGAGCCAGAGGCATGGATAAGTATTATAGGTACTTTAACTTTATAATGACATAGATACATCTGTCCTGAAAATGATCAATATTTATGTTTACACAAGTAGTTTAGTAGGAAGTGTCTACTATCAAACTTCCAAGCAAAGTTTGTCAAGCTCTTGTATATTTATGATCTTTACATGCCGTCACGTTGCCACAGACCTGGGATGAAAATCTGCCTGTGGTTCAGTCACCAACAAAACTAAATCATACTAGAGACAGAAAAAGGGAACAAAACTAGAATAACTCTGCAGCCTCGCAGCAAGCTGCCAACTCCTCACCCCCCCCCTTTCACTACTGACTGGCATATTGCTTTATAGCCTCACCTGCCTGGAACCTACCACCTGCACTGGTAAGTATAAGGTGATCTAAACAGACAGACAAGTAGAAACCACACTCAACACGACGAACACAAGATCAACACAGGACTCTGGGTTTACTGCTGACCTCACAATTCAACCTATCTGCAGAAATACAGAAGATAAATACAACGTCCTGACTGAAACGTAATCCAACGCAGCACACGTCACCCGTCCTCTGTCACCTTGAGTCTGCCCGGCTCCTCCTCTCTCAGAGACCCGATCGTGCAAACCTGTTGTCACTCTCCCTGATCGACCTGCTGGTCTGACCCCACGTACCTGGCAAAACAACATCACAAACACAACAACATAAACTGTCACATACTGGCTGGAAAAGAATGCAACACACAACACAAAACAGGTTAGCTACATGATCTAATTGATAATCAAAATTCCAATAATAATCAAATGACCAAATGTTTAATGTAGGGAGACGGGGCCTATAGTGAAAACACGGGGAGAAAGCACGTGTTGCATGTGTTGAACAGATGAAGGCCAAGTACGATGATGATGATGATGATGAATACTTCACTTTGAATAAATCGCCAGTTTGTGAGTTGCACAGAAATTGAAGACCTTTCATAACCTAATTTTAAACTATTTCAGTTGATTACTGTACATATTCAATTTAATAATAACACTATTCAGAAGGTGCTCTGCTATTTTAAAGTGTACATTATACTTGTTCAAGGTCCTTATTTCTTGTGTGTGAGTACGGGAAAGAGAATCTGCAGCAGAGTGAGTCTCTCCTCTCCGGCAGCACTGAGAGGTTTCTTCTGAATACGAAATGGAAAAGGCTGTAAAGTGCACGGAGCATATCCTGGAATTTTCCTTGAAATCTGTCCCTGGCTGTTTCACATTTAGGACAATGGGAAGTGAAATGCATTTCATCCTCAATGTCACCCAAATTGCATTCCTTTCACAGTCGGTGCACCCATGGTGTCCGTCACTCACTCACTCACACACACACACACTCACGCACACACACACACACACACACACACACACACACACACACACACACACACAGAGTATCTATCCTTTTTAGGACACTGCACTTTCTTCCATTTACAGCCTCACAAAAACGTTGAAACTTGATAAGGTTTGGCAATATGCTAAAATGTCCTCGTTGGCCACAGTTAGCCACTTCCTGTTTGTTCAGACGTGGCATTAACGTCCGTCCTGAGAGATCCAATCACAAGTGGCCCAGCATTAAGTCTCATCTCTTCTCACCTGGCGTTAAAGTGTGTCCTGAACTTGTTTCCTGTGGCCTCCTGTGATCGGATCTCACTTCCCGGAGAGAGAAAAGAAGTGGGCGAGCGAGCAGGAGGAACTAAATGAATGAATGGATGATTAAATATACATGTTTATAATATAAATAAGTGCAAGCTCCTAGGTTAATTCTTAATAGAGTTGAATGAGGAGACAGTCTATCACATTAGCAAAATATATCAACCGATCGCCAATTGACAGTAAATTCGGCCAATCGCCCGCAGCCTTAAAACCAGGGATCATTCATCTTACCCCTAACCATAACCAGGTTAACCTGAAAATGTAATTTTGCCTTATTAGGACCAGGCTTTCCTCATGAGGTCTACTGGTCCTTTCAGGGTTAGTATTTATACTGGTAAAGTGCTTTTTTTAAACGAGTGCCCACACACACACACACACACACACACACACAATTCAATAACAAAATGCCATGATTTATGAAACGTGTGGTCGGTGCGAGCCCAGAGGGGCAGAGGACTGGAGCATCTCGCCCCACACTGACTGACTTCCATTTATCACCTGATGACCCGGCTCCTGTTCTCTCTGCTCTGTTCCCCCGTACCAGCAGCACCGTCTGGTGTTTGTTTCCGTTCATTTGAGCTTCGGTGACATGGATTGATTCGCTGATTGATGCTTTTGACAGATGGCTTTATTGATCGAGCGTGACGAGGCCGGCAGTCTCCTCCTCGCCGCCCTGCTGTTTGTGTGAGGGGAAACTCAAACAGAACAGAGCAAAGTTTGCTTTCCACGCCACGTTAGCCGTCTGAGGAGAGCCTCTGCTTCATGATGTGTTGTCGCTCAGACTCGTCTTTCAGCTTCCCTGCGTCATCCCCCCTTCTCATTTTCTCCGCAGCTGTGTGCAGGCGAAGAGCAGCCATAAGGTTGTCTCTCTCCCAGCTCATTTTTACAATCTGAATTTAATGAGCATCTGCAGCGGAGCAGTCGATGGTTCGCTGATGAGCAAGAACTCGCTTGTTTTGATCATTCAGTATCTGGAGGACTTCAAAGTTGGAAGTCTCGGTAGATTCGCAGTGGGACGGTGTGGCAGGGGAGCGACAGAGCAGCAGTGAGGACGGACGCTTTGCTGGAATATCAAATCAAATCAGGGAAACGCCTCTTTATGAATGAATCTGTGAGTTAAGTAAAAGAGGAGGCAGAGGTCATAAAGGCCAGGAGGTCACGTTGAACTGTGAGCTTCAGTTCATAGAGGTCTGATAAAGTGGCTTCGGTTCTAGACTCTTGGAAAAAGTTTTGTTGCTGACAAAACAAAACGTTTCAGACAGTTTTCTTCATGTTGAACCAAGAACACAATAGTTCTATAAAACACAAAGCTCCGTTTTTTGAATTTTAAAATAAGGTAGAGCTGCAGGAGATGAAAGTCATGGAACTACTGAAGAACATTAACTCTACACAAAAAGTAAACTGTGTAATGTTACTTTTGATGAAGGTCTTATTTGTTCATTTTTCCGTTGATGGCCTTTCTTCGGATCTGTCTGTTGTTTTTGATGAATTTAAAGTTTATTTTTATTGGCAGCTGTGTTTGTCAGTTCATCTGAACAAATTCATCATGGGTGGAGCCTCAACTCTTCACCAGAGGAACTGGCGGACAGCTCGTCGGGAGCGTTGGGACGGTTCCCTTCGGCCTGAGGGTGGTTTGGCTCATTGTCGTGAACAGTGACCAGTGATGATATAGCATCAGGTGCGACTCTCTCAGCTGGTCTCACCTGTGTCTGGTGGGCACCTCACTGAACTGCTGTAGCTCACACGCACATGTCCACACATAATGGACAGTTTACCACTCCACCTTACGACTGGAGCCTACATTTGGTTCCTGCAATGACTACACAGCAAACACGCAGGTTCCAATTTCTCCTTTTAATACTGAATTGGTTGAAAACTAACATTTATAATGAAGTTGTTGGTCAGCCCTACACTTTTTGTATTATGTGTAATAATCTGGATTAACCTTCCCACCAGATGGGTAGTGGCCAAGTTTATGATTAGCTTATAAATTTATGATGGTTTGTGTTGGGGTGAAGAGAAAAGAAGTCAAATTCCTGCCCTGAATTACTGATTCAGAGGGAAATCTTGAAATTTCAATCCAGAGAGGAACAACATTTTGTTTTGTATGTAGTGTTTAGTGCAACATCCATTTTTAAGCATCTTCCTTTTCAGTCTGAGGTGATTTATTTGAGTTGAAGCTACTGCATGTGAACAAACTGTAGCCCAGTGACATCTGGTGACGCCCTAAGCAGAACAAGGTTATATTTAAAAAGTGCCACAGAGATGTCTCTCTCTAAATATAACAGGATGGATACTCACCACAATCAGTCGACGGTTTTTATTTCCTGCACAAAGACAGAGACACGATGTGCAGATGTTGTTTTTGGGGGTGAACTCCTTTAACCAATCACACGATCGGCTGGTACATAATGTAACTGCCGAGCCTTGTGTCTTTATAAATAACAACCCTCTGTAGTGTCATTCATCTGTGTGTACTCGTCCATTCTCTTTGAGATCTGTCCATTTCTCTTTTCCTTCCATCCCTGCCTCCCTCATCTCTCCATCTCTCCATCTCACACTCGCCCTCCTCCTCCTCCTCCTCCTCCTCCTCCTCCTCTTCCCTCCATCCCCTCGGCCCCCTTTCTCTGTAATTCTGATTATTTTAATTCATATTTCATCCTTCGCTGTTTTATTCCAACTTTATCTATTATTCACGGCCTGGTTTAAAAATGTATTAGTGCGAAGGTCACTGATCTGTGCTCGCTCCTCACTGGCTCATACAAGACACAGCGCACGTATACACACACACCTACACTACAGACACACACAGACACACACACACATTTTTCAGAGCGGCCTGCAAGACAAGCGAGAGACGAATAGAACAAAATCGAAATGCATGCAGCAGTAATGTCTCAAACTTTATAGACCGAACCTCAAAACTTGTCCCAATGGACAATGTAGCTCAAGTTAATCAATGAACTAAAAATCTAACACCAAAAATACTCTCAAATCGCAGCTAATTTAAAATATTTAAAATTGGTATCTGTCAAAATCTGACTGCCCCTTATATGACACATAGTCTGACAACAATAATAAGCGAGGAATCATAAAACTGTCACAGTTCATACATTAATGTCAAATGAATAGAGACAATCAAGCAAAGTAATCAAAAAAGAAAAGGAGTTTAAAGTAAAAAAGGAGCTTGAACTTTAATAGTTTAAGTTATAAAGAAAGTTTGAATGTGAGAGACAGCGAGGATGAATGAAACGGCATCGCTCAGGAAAGACAATGAGAATAAGAAAGAGGTAGAGATGCGGGATGAGAGTGAGAGAGAGAGAGAGAGAGAGAGAGAGAGAGAGAGAGAGAGAGAGAGAGAGAGAGAGAGAGAGAGAGAGAGAGAGAGAGAGCAGAGGGAGGGATGGAGAAGCAGGGTTCAGGTAAAAACCTCATGCAGGCAAAGTAACACACATGCAAGGACACACACACACACACACACACACACACACACACTAAACATACAGTGAGCAGCAGTTAAACAGGATCATCAGAATTAATAATTTAAACAAGTGAGTGACATGCCTGCGGTCTCCTGATGGGTGTTTCGCTTCTGAAGCCCACACTCTCACACACAATGTACAAAAAACCATCACCCCGGCTCCCTCCGCTCCGTTTCTCATCTATGCATCTACGCACTGAATTCTAATTGCCTCCTTTGCCAGCCAATTAAATGGCAGTATCTGTCACCATGACAGCTCATTAGCAAATCAGCACTCAGCTTGCAGGCAGCGTGTTTTCAGGCACGCGTGTTTGTGTGTTATCCTGTGGATGCATGCAGCAGCAGCAGCAGCGATGCCTCATAACTTTGCCCAGTGCGCGACAGCCGATCGCTGACCCGACCATGTGTCTGTGTGTCTGGGAGCGTTTCGCTATTAGCAGAAAATGGATCGTGTTGTTTTTCCCTCTCGTGACTGTGCCACGCAGATAAACGAGTGAAATGTGAGCTCTGGTTTTTTTGGGGAGGTTTTGTTTGCTCCTGAATCCGTGTTCATTTGTTCGGAGGACAGATTGGCTCCATTGGACCAAACCTTGTTGGGAAGTGGATTTGACACCCTGCCAGACGGGGAGGGACCCAGAAGCATTCTGGGAGTAATGACTAAGAACAACAGGGCTTTGCCTCATAGCTGAGGGAGTTCAATTATGACTCTCACTGCGTTTTTATATTAAAGTCCAACTGAAATTAAATTTGAGTGTTTTTTTAAAGCGTACAGATCTTCTGTGTGAATTAGATTACAAAAGATTAGTGCTTTCTTTTTTATGACTGGGCTCATACGCTCTGTGGATATACCAGTTTGACATCCGTCCATCTATTATCTCTACCACTGGAGCTGACATTGGGCAAAGTGCTGTAAATGCAGGATGTTTTTTAGCTGCAGGTCGAATCTGGCTGAACATTTCAGGCAGCATGTCACTGATCTGGAGGAATGTACGGTGTTTACAAGCACGTCCAGGAGGAAGGATGTTACATAATAGTTGTGGAGATCACATGTATTTGTTTACAGCTCATCGACACAGGCGTCGACCCTTATCCCCAAAAGTTCTCTGTGTCTTCTACATGTATAGAACTTCCTTTTCATCCTGAGATATTTGTATTATTTTTTTGTTGTTTTCGCATTTTTGCATCTGTCATCAACCACCAGCTAGGAGTGAGTCCTCCAGAGGATCTCCTGCTGTGTTTCACTCTCATTCGGTCATTATCTGGAGTTTTAGCTCGAGGGCTGGTCGGTGAAACTCCGGAGAACGTGCAGAGCCTATTACTCGGAAGTTTGCGTTCTCGCACAAACCCCCTCTGGAGATTATCTGGAGTTCAGTGCATGTGTGAAAGCAGCTTAATTAACCTAACCCCCAAACTGAACATCTTTGGACTGTGAGAAGAGAAAGCTACCCAGAGAAAACCTATGCAAACATGGGAAGAACATGCAACAGTACGAACCACTGCCCAGTTTGACATTCATGTTATAAAACCAGCAGTTTCGTAAACACATCAACATCATACCGAGCTAATAAACCAGTCACAACTCCAAAAAAGCCACAAACTTTACGATGCAACCCACTTTAACTTTCTAACGGCTGTGATCTTTTATATTTACCGGCATGGGGGACATCAGTTGTCCTGTGCCATGGCTTGTTGAATAAGCCACAAAACAAACATCCACCAGGGGAAATGTACACTGCCAAAGTCATTGTGCTGCCTAGAAAAGAGTCAGCTGGAGCATTTGAAAACCGCTTAAAACCTTAACCTGCAAATCTGGATCAGTCTTTTTGTTTAATCGAGTGTAAAGTCAGAAGAGCAGCTGCTGCCACAAGAGCTCCTTCAACACTGTAAGTCCTATTTCAAAGTGTTATTCAAATCTGCTCCTCCGTAGTCCTCAATAGATGAGGAGGACTCATTTTTATCAGTTCGGTCAGGCAGATGGCTACATTACCCATCAGCCCCAGATATTACCATGGTTTTTGTCATTGCAGATGAAATGAGCAGTGAACAATGTGAGATTAAATCATGACTCCACAAGTGAACTAATTTAAACTGCTGAATGTTTCATCAGGTTTTTAGAGATCTTAAGTTTTCTCAGAGCAGAAATATGAGGTTAGTGATTGGATGTAGCTAAAAGTTGACTTCTCGTACGCTAAGTTGAAGCGTACATGTGAATCGGTAATTTAAAAAAGATATTTCAAGCACCATTGCACCCTTTATACTAATGATACACACAAAGGACGGTTTAAAGCAACACTATACAACTTTTTTATCTGAAAAGTGCAGCTTCAAATATTTTTGGGCTGATTTACTGACTTGGAAAAGAGAGAATTGGGCTGATTAAATCCTCACTGCTCACACTGAATGTCTGTGGAACTGACTGACAGTCGCATCTTCAGCTGTCAGAATCAGGTCCAGCAAGTTCAAGAGTAATGCTGAACTGCAGATCAGTTAAAAATATTTTAAAAACCAGCGTTTATCTCGACTATTCACCCAGGAAACTTTAAAAATGTCATGAATTCAAAACAGAGTTTGGTGAACAGTTACAGCGGCAGCTCGTCTGGTTCAGGAAGCAGGGACTCATGGGTAATAGCCACCAGTCAGTTGCTTTTTGGTGCTGTGGGACTGCGCAGCAGATTAATAGGCCTCGTTTTTTCTCTACAAGACAACGACTTAATTGGACAAGAAGCTAGACAGAATTAAAAATCAATGATAAACTTGTGGCTACAGGGGGCGCTGTAGTATATAGATTGTCAAGAACACGCTACTGCAGGAGGCTGTGGTTGGAAGGATGGTTTGAAGAAAACAAGATGTTGATGCGGGAGTTTGTTTCCTGTGTGAATCTGAATTTCTTTTATTGGAGACTGTTCCACAACCTTAACCCCAGGTTTGTTTGTGTAGCCATGACAACCCCTGGTTTTGGTAAACCTGCTGCTGGTACGCTCCTTGGTGTTGAATCCAAGGGCAGTGAAGAGTGACCTCTGTGGTTGTTTGAGTTGGAGGACTTGTATCACCGCAGAGGATCAGTGTGTGTGCATGTGGTTGTTGAGTGGGAAGCGGAGGATCATCAAGTCCAAGTGCCAGCTCGTATAGTCTGCATGAAAATCTTGCAAGGCAGTTGATTCCCCTGTTGACACACCACTTGTTCCTCTCTGGGTTTGCCTGCTCGATTCTTCTCACCACACTCCACGCCTCCTTCAGACTGTTTTTGCTGTGGATTGCTCTCTGTCCTCTCCTAGTAGGTGTTCTTCCCATCCTCCATTCTCCTCTTCAGCTCCCCCCCCGGACAGACTTAAGTTCCTCCTTGTCCAAACACCCTGTGAGCTCTTTCCCTATTTAGAAAGGATTTGATGGCTTTTGTCGTCCAGAGTTTGTCCTTTAGAAAACAGTGTTTTGTTGGAATCTTAAGTGTCCACACAGGCACAGAGGTAATCTGTAGTGCCGTGGGAGAGTCGTTTGATGTCCCACAGCGTAGGTATGAGTCCGTGCATTCATTTACAGGCCTGTAGACCGTCACACACTCCTGAGACACATCTCGCAGTCCTAATATAAACGAGTTTCTGCTCGACAACAAAGACGGATGAAGTCATGGTCGGATTCTTAAGTGGATGAAGAGGCGGCGGCGCTGCACAAGTGGATCCATGTTGTTCTTTTGGCATTTGAATGAGGCAGTAACCATTCTGCGGCTGTGCAACAACATTGATATAATCACCTAACAAAGTTGTTGAGGGGAACGGCTTATTAACACTTCCCACAGACACAGCAACATTCATTGTCCAAGTATAACAGTCGCTCTGTCTGAAGCTCTGGTTTTAGTCTCCACCAACGACTCAGGGAAGTAGCTTAACACTGACCTTTGTCTAGCAGCTAATCGCTAACTCTGTTGCTTGGTGCCTGGCAAGTAGTCTACAGTGAGGGTTTTAGACCTTTTGTTAACAAGAGAAAATGATACTGCCGCCCAAAGAAGAGGTTGATTGGAGAAGTACAAGTGAACAAAAGAAGTTGTTGACTTTAAATCTAAACAATGAGCTTAAAGACACTAAGGGAGCTTTTACACCTGGAAGTCCGGAACAAGCTTCATGTTTGGTTTCACATCACAGTTTAAGGAGCGCACGTCAGACTTCTTTATGACCTACGTCCACTTGTGATCCCCTACGTTGGCTGCGTCTGCCTATACTGTACTTTACTTTGTTTGTGGACGGGAAGGTGTCTGATGTCCGCATGTTGTCAATTCAGTGGGAAGTCGTCTTTTCTGTTTGACTGGAGAAAACACTAATGAATCAAATCATCAATTCCGTTACAACTGTACCAACTTTAGGTCCAGTACTCGATAATAGGTGGAATGCTCCTAATGAACGTCCTCGTCGTTAAAAACACATCGTAGGAGGTGAAGACTACAAGTGATCCTGTCAGCGGCTTCCACTTCCAACTTCCTGCAATTGGTCCGAAAGTCAAAACGATGAAGTTTCCACTGTGCAAAGAAACCAAACTGTGGTTCAGTTTGATCTGGACTCAGACCTCCTGTTTTCTTTGGACTAGACTGTGGTCTAAGGTACCGTTCACACCTCTTATTTTGGTCTGGACCAAACATGGCAGTTGTGACAGTCCCCTAAAACACTGCAGAGCTGAGGCATGATTCTCTAGGTTGTGCATCAAGGAACAAGCCCTCTTCACATTAAACACAATCAGTTATTCATTTTCATTCTTGTCCGACAATACAATCTGTTCCCTTTTTTTATTAAACTCATCTTGTGGTTGCATGCATGACACATATACATCACTTGATAAATTACATGTTGCTTAGCATTCTGGAGAGATGACATTCAGAACACTCAGTGTGAGGCCGCCGCGACCGGCTCACTGCGCCCCGAGCTCGCCTGCAGCCAACCAGATTTTTAAACATTTTTTTTCTCACAACAAATCAGATACCGCACACTGCAGACCTCCCACTGATGGAGACCAGCTGAGTCTGACTCACTCACACTGCTCCTGGGCTCGCTGGTCACTGGGTTTTTAGCCTTCACTGACACTAGTCTGTGAGGATAACAATAAACACCCAGCTCCTCTCTGTTGTCCTCTCCGTTCGCAGTCAAGGGGACTACAAAGGAGCAAATGCACTGCTGATGCATAAAGAATAGCTAAAGAGTACGGCGTGTGTGTGTGTGTTTCTCTTTGTGTGTGTGTGTGTGTGTGTGTGTGTGTACGACAGTTCAGTAGTACTTAGCTAATTTGCCAGCAGTAATGCAAAACCTCAGTTTTTAGTCATTCTTTGTTTTTCTGCAGGCTCCACATCCATCTCCTCCCTTGTGTTTTTCCTCTTTGTTTCTCTTTCATTTTTCTTTTTTTTTTTTACCACTGAATGTTCCAGCCCAGCTTTGCTTCATCTTCCACTTCGTGCCGCCTCACCGAAACAATTTAAATTTTCTTTTGTTTTCATTGAGTTTTTAACCTCAAATCAAGTAGATAATGAGCGAGTGGAATGAAGCCAAAAATTACTTCCGGGAAATAAAAATTGACAATTTTCTGTTCTTGCGTGCAGTTTGTGGAATTTTTTTATTTTTTTTATTAAACCTGCTTTGATTACAGATGATTTGTGATACCTGCGGTGAATGAACTGATCTGACGTCAGAGCAGGGGCTCGGTGACTGAATGTCTGACTGTTTATTCAGTCCAGCAGCCTCACGGGACAACACGGACACACAAACACGCACCGGAATCATGACACGTGTTAGCAGCTGTCAGTTACAATCAACAACTATCTCATCTGTTACAGTCTGCCATTCTTTCCATTTTACCTTTTACACTCAGGCCCCCGCTCGTTTCCCAGCATCCCTGCCTTCCTCTTTCAGTCTCTGTTTCCCTGCTGGCTCTGTCCACCTCGGGCTCTCTTACTAAAAAAAAAACCATGGCTGCAGTTTGCAGGAGCGTGTGTGTGTTTGTGTGTGTTTGCGTGTCATTCTGTTGTTGTGAGGACATTTTGGCTGGTCCTTGGTTTCATTTTACTGGGGAAAGACGCTAGAGGAAGCATTAAGTCAATGAGAGTCCACACATTCATTGAACGTATGTGTGTCTGGGAGAGTGAGACCAAATGCTGTCCTTCATTTGTGCAACAGTGTTGTTATTTTGAATTTTATCCTTAATATGTCGTTTTTATATACTGTCATCTTGTTTCGCTGATTCAACTCCACCATGTTGCTGAGATATGATTTATTATGCTGCAAAGACAATATGAAAGTTTATGAAGTGTGACTGTAATGGCCAAATGAAAACAGCAGTTCTTCCTTTTCCTGGCCATTATTGTTTCTAATGATCTGAATGGGTTTCATTGTCTGAAGCTGTAAATCCTGGTTGCTTGTACATAAAAAAGTAATTACATGGATCAAATCATAGGATCACACTGCTCCTCATATGACATTTACACGCCAAATTAATTACAATAGGAAAGTGATAGCATGATATAAACATCCAATCAATTTACATTGAATTATCCAGCAATGTGTCGATAGATCATAAATCTGCAAAGTTGCTGCGTTTTGAATTGTACTCCATCACGAGGACTATATAGGTTTGAAAGACTTAAAGGTCTGGTAGAAATATCACGAACACCAGAGGAACAAACGCTTTTATTCAACCGTCCCACAACAAATTTACTGTTTACTAAACCCTCCACTGAGCAGCGATTATCTAATTATAACGTAGCAGCCGTGACTCCGCACAGCGGGCCTGTCAAACCTCAGGATTCCCCCAACATCATGTAGCAGTGTGCGTGTGGCCGTAGGAGGAGGGATGAATTGTTTAGAGGGTGAAGTCTTAAAACAAAAACCAAGAAAACGGGAGCAAAACACTCGGTTAACCATATTATCGGTGTTATGTGTGTCAGACGTTACCTCATATGTAGATCTAGAATGTACTGTTATTTACAGAGACTCACCGTTTCCTGTGAGCAAGTGCAAGTAGAAAAAAACTCGCTTTTAATGGGAAGAAACCTCGAGCAGAACCAGGCTCCGGGTGGGCGGCCGTCAGCCTCAGAGAAAAGAAGCGATAAAGAGGGTGGAGGGTGTGTGTGTGTGTGTGTGTGTGTGTGTGTGTGTGTGTGTGTGTGTGTGTTCCCCCATCGTACATTATTTAGTGGGGCGCTGAGGTTAAGTTAGAAAAATACCTGTTAGAAAAATACCTGTTGGGGGATTGGGACATCCACTGTGTAATGTCATCACGGTGTAATGATATTGGTTCTGTCCTGCCCTTTTATTTGGTTTGGCTGGATTGGTTCACACTCCAGCAGCCAAAGTGGCATCAGATATATATCGTTATGTTTGCCAAACCCATTACTCATCCTCAGATCCTCCTGCTCGTGTGAAAGTAAAGTCCGCTGTGAGAAAAACACTAACATCGTATAGCGTCACTGTGACACATGTGCCTGTCAAAAGGCTTTCCTCTAATCAATCCATAGCTCACAGTGAATTTAATTTAATCTCTATAAGTACATTATAATGCGCAATAATACTGGGCTAGCTCAAGAGGATGCTAACATCTGCCTTAGACGTTTAGCCTCATTCTTTGAGCATGGCACTGTAAGGGGTTAGGGTTAGATATGTCTGATAGAGACGAAGGGAGCAGCACTGATGATGGAAATGGATGAGTTATTGTCAGTAATGATAGAATATGTGAGTGGACATATTGTGTATCAAGCAGTCTTGTTGTTATCATAGTCCACGATCAGCTGCCACCACGATCACAATCCAAAACCAGAGTCAATACACACGCTCGACCAATCGCGAGCCAGTCTCAGCTGTCAATCGTTACTTTTTACCCATTTATATAGCATCAAATAACTAATTAAAACCAAACTTATCCCATTTGAACATCAGAGTGACAACAGCTACCTGAAGTGACAGGAACCGTCTTTGAGAACATTTTTATTTGACGTGTATTCTGGCTGTTTAGTTTGTTTCATGTCCCGTCCACAAACATGGAGGAGGCGGGATTCATGACCTATACTGTAGAGAGTCATGTTGTCCATCTTTATTCTGTGGTCGGTACAGAATCTCGAAAGTGGTCTAACTACCGTAGATGGTGTTCAGTCACGTTTGTGGTAATTCTTTGAGTCGGTGTTATATGACACAGTAACAGGCTGCGAGGAAATTGGTCGTATATTGCGGGGGTGGTGAGAACAAAATGATAGACAGACTTTACAGGAAGAGGTCGTTTTCTTTCTCTGGGTTACAGGAAGGTCTCTTTTTTTATACACCTACACACTCGCTAACACACACCGAGGTCTTCGTGAGACACGCAAGGATGAGCAATCAAGTGACAAAGGGGACGGAGAAGGTTGTAAAACTCTTTTCATGATTGGGTTTTTTCCCGTGTGAGGCAGCGCCACGGATTAGCCTTGGAAGTAGGAGCTCTTTCTCTCCGTCTCCCTCTCTGTCCATCATTGACTTGCCAACTGTCAGATGTTGCTGTCATCCTCAGCCGTCCCTTCATCTGTCTCTCTAATGGGAATCCCCCCTCTGCTTTCTCTCCACACAGCCCGTATTTCAACAATGCTTCGCTCTTTTCCCAGCGTATCTCTCCACCGCCTGTGACTCACACAGAGCTTTGAGGTGTCTTATTAATTGTGTTATATAAACACAATTTTATTATTTTTTTGACAAGTTTCACTCAGGAACCAGGGGGAAACGCAAACGAGTCCAAACTTAATTTCCACTTTTTGGGTTTTCATTCTTTTTTCTGATGCTGCTTATGCAGCTGCCCCTGTTTTTGAGTGTTAACTGTCAATCTGTGCAGCTGCCGACTGATTTCCAGATATGTCTCACCTTTGTCGTTCTAACCACTCGTCTGTCTCCACCCGCCCCTCCTGTTCCCTCTCCTCCCTCTGACAGTGATGTGCAAAGCGTGCGGAGACTGAAGGCTCATCGGATTCTGAGAGGTCCTCCATCCGCAGAGGTACGTTTTTCCTTCTCCTTCCTCTTTGCCTCTGTCTGTTTCCCATTCTGCTCTCTGTCTCTGCGTCTGAACGCCAACCTGCTCCGCTCGGCGAGAAGATGTCTGCGGAATACAAAACATCGCTTTAAGTCCGGATGAAAAAAAGGCATGCAGCAAATGTTACAGCAATGCTTACAACACCTCCGTGCACCCGAACACAAGCACAGACAAGCCCTGACATATTCAAATTTTCTTCTTCCTCTGTCGCTAAATTGGCAAAACTACTGTTGTTAATTTGCCATTTAGACACATTCACACCGGGACGCTGTTCAGTTTAACCGCAGTCTGATCTGCTGGATGCCACTGAGCAGTGTGGTGCAGTAGTCAGGGCAGGTTTGGAGGCCTCAAGGGCAAAGAGACGCTGGTAACGCTGCTCTGTCACTTTCCCAACCCAGAGTCAACCTGCTCGTCAAGAGACAGAGCTGGAGACACTGAGGACACACACACACTATGTCCTTTGTTTTTCTGGGATCAGTAGCAACAGGGCGGGGGTGACGTTCTACATGTCAACAAGCGTGGTCCAGGATGTTTTACGTTGCTTCTGGTTGCTTTAAATTCAACTGGATTCACATAATGAAGTTGTTTGAAGTTCTGATTCTGATTTATGAAGCAAAGGGTCACATGACTAACGTATGTAAAGGCGGTCGCATGTCGTGATGAACCCACAGAAGATGTGTCACCTGACTCTTTAGTTCCTCTCAGCTCTACAGTGTTTTTATTCCTCCACCCTGAGAACAGCTGGGACCAGAGGCCTTGTGTTTTCAGCTTCTCCGTCCGTCCATTAGATTCTTGATTCTCAGAAACGCCTTGAGGGAGTCTCTCCAGATTCGGCAGAAACGTTCACTGGGACTGGAGATTGACCTGATTGGAGTTTGGTAGTGAGAGGTCAGGACAGTGTGACCTCACAATTACTGTTTATGACCAAACACATTTCCTGTAACTTCACTGATCGGTGGAGGCACACAAGCAAAAGTCAATAAATCCAGTTCCTATGTTTGTTTTATAGCCCACAACTGCAGTGTTTTAGTTCACAATCACTGCTCTATAAAAACCCAATGTGCACCTGCAACACACAGGCAACAAAGGGCAGAGAGACACTTAGCGACTAGCTGGTGAACACAGAGGAGCCTTTAGTTGCTAGAGAGCCAAATATTTCCCTCAGGAGCTGGTGGAGATTAAAAATGGAGCTAAAAGGAATTAAAGTCAACTCTGGAATTTCTGTATATTCACCGGGTGGCCAAGAGCAAGCGTCCAAAGCTGTTTACTTCATATCAAGTTCAAGTTACTCCATATACCAAACAACCACGACATTAAAACCTGGTATACTGTATACTATAGTTGCCACTTGGTTGTGGTTGATTGTGGCTGACCGTATATAGAAATCGACGATATGACTGCTCCCGTAAAGGGAAGCCAAAACATCTCATTCGCCACCTGGTGGTGGGCTGCAGTATGCATCATAAACCCTGCCTCCACCATGTTAGTAGGTGGGACTGTACATGTCAAGTAAATTTTGTCAAAGATGGAAGATCAATGTCTGTCATTTTAAGTATATTTTACTCTGATGTTTGAAGTGTTAATTCTTCAGCAGGTTTTGATTATTTATTTGATGCAAGTAAGAAGGGGAGGAAACATCTTGATTGACAGCTGAGACTGACTCGTGATTGGTCAAGTGTGTATGTATCGGTGAGACCTCACTACTACAGCTCCATCCCCCGATTGCTACTGCAAAGATGGCAGCGTTCGAATCCGGGGTATTTTGGCTTCATTTCTGGATACCGGGAGTAAGTGGAGACGCGTCGTATAACTTTGGCTGTGACCAGCGCCTCATGGTAGAAAATAGTAGCGAACTTAAGGTGGATATTGATGTTTAAGTGACATTGGCTTTATGACTTTTCTCTGCTCGTGCAATAGTTACACTTCATTTTATTATTTGCCGTTATCCTGTCATCGCCCCTCGTGGTCCCAGTTTGGCAAAATTTACATCGAGCCACTTTAAAAGGTGATAAAACTGTGTCAGTGACATTTTCATGGCGTCGTCTCTGCTGCCTGGTTATTAGCATACTGTTCTTCCACCAGATCTCAGATACAGTTCTGTTAACGTGTATATGCACCAATAGTTAATCTGCTGCAATAAATTAATACATTAAAATTATAATCGTCAAAAATCTCACTGCTCGAACACATATGTCCTTTGAGCAAATTTAGCAGGGGGAGATTTCACAGAGACGTGTCCTGATAATATCTACCCAGTCTGGCGTGATCAATAATCTCTTCAGCAGCACCTTGAACTCTAAGCTGCAGTCACGGCTGCACTGCGGGCAGCCGTCACTCTACCCTGGAATTATCACACGGAGGCCATCAACAACATTAATGTGCATCTCAGGAGCCGTAGTCTTTATCAGCGACGGGAGGGAACGATATAAAGATTGAGAGAACATCATCATTATCATTGTTTCATTGCTTATATCACCGCCGTGACCTTCATCACTCACCAGTTTAGTCATCATCATCATCCGTTCCACCTGCGCAAACGTGCGCACCGTTGTTGCTCCCCGTGCGTCCCTGTTATTCTCGCCAAAGTGCGCCTCTGATCCTTCAGAGTCGCATGTGGCCTCCTGCCCTCGTCTGTCAGCATTTACACACCAAACGATGTTTGCCCGGGATTCAAGGCTTTTTCTATTTCCATCCCTAATGCATGTGAATGACCTGTTTGTCTGTGTGTGTGTGTGTGTGTGTGTGTGTGAGGTGATGTGTAAGTGTGTATGTAATGAGGTGATTTTTATTCGTCCTTCCTGTCCTCCTGCCCTGTCAAGACCACAGATTCAATTTGTGTGTTGAGATAAAAAGAGAGAGAGTGTGTGTGTGTGTGTGTGTGTGTGTGTGTGTGTGTTTGTGTGAGTGAGTGAGAGCGAGAAATCTCTGCCAAGGGATTCTCATCTTTGAGCCCAGAATCAGAGATGGATTGTGGAGATGAATGCTATTTTTGCCCGGCTGTGTGTTTACCTCGGAGATGGAGAGCTCAAATTCAACAGCTCGGCAGATGCTCGTGTCTGAGGAAAAGAGATGGATGAAGAAATAGGGAGGAAAAAGGGGCAAGAGAGAGAGAGAGAGAGCGAGAGAGAGAGCGAAGGGGTGGTTAGGTGTGATTTTTGGGGAAAGAGATATTTCGTGACAGGAGGGCAGCTGGATCTGAGAGGAGAGACGACTGCTGCTGTGTTCGTCTTGTGACGCCCAGTCCACACATGAATAAATGATACACGGAGAAACAATGCATGTGCAATTTTCCACTTAGAAACTAAAAAAGTCACGATAGTGTGTAAAGGGGCATACATACTATGACTATGATGCTATATGATGGGATGTGACGCTTCACGCTTCACATTACAATCAACAAATCTTTATTACACCCTATAACGCAGTTTTAAATGTTTTTTAATACGTTTGTGAACTATAACTATGGTGTATAAAAAGGTAATGGATGATCGTTTAGTAAAACACAGTCGTAACAATATATTAACCTAGAATCACTCTCAGTTGAGCGTGTACCTCCGCCAAGGCCCAACAGTTCCCATTGGACACCACATTTAAACTCACTGGATCTGGATTTTTATTTTAAAAGATATCAGTCCCCTAAACACGCCTGATTTGTTTTCATCAAGATCCATGAATTACATGAAAACGTTATAAAAATCTCACAATGTTGAAAAAAGGGACAAATTTCATCCATCCCCTGATTCGGATCCACGCCAAATTTGTATTGCTTCTTCACGCTCCACCACTTTACAAGATTTCTTGGAAATTAATAAAGTCGTTTTTTGCACAATCCTGCAAACAAACAAAACGCAGATGGAAACATAACCTACCGGGCGGAGGTAACAATGTTAATTTGTGAAACACTGCATATTGATATTCCATTAATGTCCCGTGTGACTCCTGTGTCTTGTCACCTAATTACTCTCTAATCTCTGTGTAAATATAATTGTAAATTCAAAACATTGGTTTAAATCTTCATCCTGGAATTATCCACCTGCACAATTTAGGTGGATTAAAAAAAAGTCAATCTTGTCCCTTGGTAGAGGATGGCACATTATTGGTTTGCCGAAATGTATACTTTGTGGAGAAAGTCACAAAATTGAGGAAATAAAGAAATTACCGCTTATATTCAAATTTGGTGATACAAGATCCTGGAACAGCACAAATAAAGACGAGATCAACAAACAGGCTTTTCCAAGTCACAGCTTGAACATTTACATGGAGAGCCTTTTTTCTCGAGTTGTGTAAAAACACTATTATCGCAGCTGTAACAGGAAAAACATCCATTTTAATGACCAACATCAGCCCGAGTGTGACGACCGGTACGACGTGAGACGGTTCTGATTCATCCCGCGGTGCCGCCGGCGGTCCGGAGCTCCGCAGCGTCCCTTTAATCCAGAGGCTGAGTCATGAGGCCTCGGTCGAGTTTCACACAGTGTGAATTTTACAAGCTTGATTTTCCATTCAGCAGGAGTAAATAGCCGCGCTCATTGTCAGTCCAAATGTGCAATAAAACACACGCCAGGTCATAAATCAGAGCGGCTGCTGAGTGATCAATCACACGGCTGTTAGGGTTCGCTGTATGTGACGACGCTCGATGATACAATGGCTGCTGCGGGTGGGGGGGGGGGCTGTTAGTGGACGCTGACCGTGCAACACTGAGGCTTCGTCTTCGCCCTGCGAGGATTTGTGTTTGTGTTCTGTGCAGGTTTAATAGACAGGTGTCAACAGTCGTTTTCTGATGGAGGCTGGTTGAGTGGAGATCACATGAGCAAAAACACGTCCAAAAGGTTGAGAATCTGATTTTTTAAAATCAATATTCAAAATATTTTAGAGCTTTACATCTTGTTTACTCTGTTATGTGTCGGATGCCTTGTTGTGACACAGCAATTCCCCCATTTGGGATCAATACATCCAACCATCCGCCGTGCTATTGTAATTCTAAAAGATATTTCCTTAACCTTTTGATTTCTTTTCTTTCTTTCTTTCTTTCTTCCACTCTGTGCATTTTAGTGCCATTACAGTTTTAAAGAAGTCTCAGCTGGGGGTTGTGTTGAGTGAACAATCTCAGAATCTTTTCCATTAAAGTAAAACATATACGGAAAAGAAAAAGAAATGTTCCCTGAGGTGAAGTGTTCAATTTATAAAGAAAAGCTCAAAAGTTTACAAGAACAAAACTGTAAAACTCTCCCTGATCATAAAGTCATAAATTCACAAGAATAAACGGTTGGAGATTAAAATCACTGGTGTATGAAATGAGACAGGAGGAGATTGTTGGTTACGAATTCAAATGGGATCTGTAAGTTTTCTGTTTAACCTTTAGTTCATTGATCATGTTTGACTCTCACCACACAACAAACTCCTCATCTCCACCTCCTGCCTGGTCAGTCTGCTCCTCACGCACAGCTCAGCCTTCTCTCTCTCTCTCCCTCCTGCAAACCTCCATCCCCTCTTTACCCTCGGCCTTCGCCTGCCACCGCCCTCATCTCCCTGATAAATCATCTCATTATCACTCAGACCTCCCCTCTGCATTTCAATTATAACCGATTCTCCACTATTTACTTTGTGTTACATCCAACTGCAAAGTACGTGACACTCACTTGATGAGATCGTCCCCTGCAGACGGTAAAACTAACTTTTCTGGGACTTTAATATCAGAGATTTTATGATCGCATAGAATATACGACTATTTTCTTTTTTCCATATCACTTTGTACCTGAAACTGACCAAATATCCGTGGTGAGACCAGTTTTCAATATAAAAATAAATAGATAAATTACCCTACAAGCAAGTTTTAATTTTTTGCATTGATAACTTTTCTAGCCTCAAATTCTCCAATTTTTTGCGTCTGACGGACGTTTTCACGAAGTCTGTTCTTCGTCCTGAGAGATGAAGCCGAGACAAAGAGGTTTTTCTTTCACATCTCATCACTGTGATGGAGTGAGACTAAGTGCCCTCAGCCTGATATGATATCATTAAAGTCCTCTAATGCCTCTCAGGTTGGGTGGAGGCTCCAATAACCATCCGAACGGGAAGGGGCGGACACAGGGCAGATCCATCTTGGTTTATTGATAAGAGACGGCGACAGCGGCCGACACGTTCCAGCTCTGAGCCGTCATCGGCACCTCACTCGAATTATCCGGGCGTCTACCTGACTGATCAGGTGCTTGCGTGTGCCATTTGTAAACATCGATATATATCAACACGGCCAAATGAATCACCGCATCTCAGTGTGATTACAAATGAGCTAAAACACAGAGTAGCTTTGTGTTTTGTTCAAATTGAAACCATATTTCACACATTATGGTTCCTTTTGTCCAGCTGCCTCTCACTGGCATATATCTGCATACGTTTATTCTGTCTTTGGATTTTCTACAACACTATAACCTTCTCACCCCTCCCACCATCTACAACAGTTTAAACTCTTCTCTCATCTGCAGAAATCTCCTTGTTAACAAGTCATTAATTGGCTTAACAGTCTTTTTTTAAAACAAGTAAAGAAAACTGCAGATGTGGTGAATTAATTTCAAATGTTAGGATCAAGTCTCGTGTCGGGTCAAGAGTTTATTTAACTTAATTCGTTTCTTGTTGTTGGCTTTCAATTTTTCATTTTTAACTTTGTAAATCACGATATAACTGTGATTTGAAAGTTGCTATAGAAATTAATTATAAGTATTTTCTATTATTGGGCAGTAGTTTGCCCTCTAATCTGAAATCCTTATTAAAATATCAGTCGTACAAGAAGCTGGTTTATAAAATCTGACTGTGCCGATGAAAAGGTTGATTCTCGAATCGGTGAAACAAAGATAAATTGATCCGTTGCAACATTTGCAGTTTTTATTCCGTGTTTGAATCAAGAGAAAAATATTTATTCTAATGCCACTGATAGAAAAATGTTCCTGGCTGTTTCAAAAGAGACAATCGGATACGTTTCATCATTTGTAGTATTTTGTCTCTAATGGTTTTGCACAGGACGTACAAATAGATCAGTGAACGACTGAACACAAATATGCAATAAAAAAGAAGCATGTGGACATTTTAAGAAAACACAGCAGCTGGTGTCTATTGAAAATGGAAGTTTTAAATATGCTTAAACCATCTATTGAAGCTCCTCTAGAGAGAGAGACTTTTTACTTCAGACCCTTTTAATGCTGCTTCGTTACATTTTCATGACTGGATTCTAATAAGATTTACTCACGTACAGTACGATTTTCATTTGAGTCATTAACTACGTTTATGTTAACTTTCTATTTTCGATTTGTTTGTTTGGTGTATTTTGTGAATTAGGCCCCATTATGTCCCATCTGTTGTTTTCCGATGCATAAAAAAGCTCAAGTTCAGGTATCGTCTCCTGATTTAAACTGTAATTAACTCTATTCAATTGCTATAAATGCAAACTATGTCATCATTCATCCATCCGTTATCTGCACTGCTTAAGGGTTTGGGGGGGCGTGAGGTGGGGTACACCCTGAACTGATCGCCAACCCGAATCTGCATCTCTCCCACACAGAAAGGCCCTGACAAAATAGGGATTTGAACCAAGAACCTTCTCTGTTGTGAGTCCTAACCCCTGCACCATCGTGCCCCCGCCGTGTAACTAAAATAGTCTTTTTTATCAAATCTCCACATCACTCCCACTCTTGCACCGAACACACGAGTACGTGAATTTGGCTGTTTCTTTACATAATGCTCAGAAGGAGTTCTAAAAACAGCAGAAACCTCCTCGTGTTTAGTGCAGGAAACGATCCAGCTGACATCCCACCAGGTCCCGTGCACGAGCACACGGAGGCCGGTTTGTTTAACGCCTCAAAACGAAGGTGGTGATGATGCATTAACTTTAAGAGGCTGAGCTTAGCGAGAGCAGCGGCAGATGCACATGAGGAAAAGATGTCCTGAGAAGATCCTGTCACCATCTGTGGGGCTCGTTTGTCTCAGCAGCGTGGCAGCGACAGGTGGAGTGAGAGAGAGGGGGGGGGGGCTGAAGACAGACGGAGAGAAGTTGATGCGCAGCCCTCTGACAGTTGAAAGGGAATGAGAACCAGCCACACAACTTCTCGCTTTAGCACAGGCCCACGCATCCACGCCGCGTGTGCACAGACGCCTCCGAGATGTGACAGACGATCGTCTGGCGACGCGACACGAGCGCAAGGAGAACAAAACGGAAAACAAACAAAACGAATCACAAAGTACGAGGGCGTGCATTTGGTATGCAGAGGAAACTACGAGGAACAAGAGAGAGGGACAAGGCCTAGCAGATGGAGACGCGTGTGTGTGTGTGTGTGTGTCCGATAAGTCAAGACAAAAGGTGCTTCTTATCCACCGAGCTCCAACAAACAAGGAAAAACCAATGAACAAATAATCGTCGATAAGGAGATAAACAGCGATGCAGCTGGAAAGTTTCCGGCCGAGGGTTTATAGCGTTTATCTGCACTAACATATACATGCCCTCTACAAAAAAAACACTCACACTTTAAACAGTTTGGGTTTGAAATTAAAATCAGATTTCAAAGAGCCTTCTCGCTGTGGGGCAACAAAGAGGAGCCTCAAATGACAGATTATCTGTTGAAATTAGCATCTCTGCCCGTGTGTGTGTGTGTGTGTGTGTGTGTGTGTGTGTGTGTGTGTGTGTCTCTTGTCCTAAAGCATCTCATTTGAATTCTTCAAATGTGATATGTGCAAGGTGGGACTCACACTCACGTAAACAGACAGATGTCTCTTGGGATTATGTAAAATGGTCATAAATCTGCAGCCTAGTCAGATCTTTTCCACCCGGCACCTAAAACCATATTAAATCTTCCCTGGTACATTATTTCGGTGAGGAAAAATGACTAATAGAATAATCCCTCGTCATCGCTTTAGAGCCTGACTCTAAGCTCGTCACAAATCCAAAACAAAGGGCGTCTGAGGCAGTGGAAACCAAAAATAAGCCGCGAGGAGGCTGTGTTTTCGTGGCGGAGAGGGCAGGTGAGGCTGCGGTGGAGGAAAGACTTCATTTCCAGGATCAAACGGTGTTTCAGAGATAAATCCTGTGATTGCAGAAATGTGAGGCACTTAAGTTTGGAATAAAGTCAGCGTTTCCACACATGAATATTCATGTGGGAAAGCTCTGCTCTTCTGCAAGTGAAATACTTTTTGTGATTGAGTTTTTCTTGTTTTTTCCGCACTGTACATCTCAGTTAAAGTAAAAGTACTCGGCCTGGCTGTGGCCCAGTTGTGTCGGTGGTTCCTCAATCTGCATGTCTAAGTGTCCTGGGCAAGACACTGAGCTGAAAGTGTCCCAGTGTGTGTATTTGTACAACAGCCCAGCGCTGCATGAATGTGTGTGTATGAATAGTGCTATACAAGTCCATTCACCTTAGTGAAGCTAATTTACCAACTTCATGTGTTGTATAGTAGTTTATTTTATACCCATACATCATGTTTTACAAACTAATCACATGTTTGTTTGTTTTTAAATACTATAAGTACAATATTCAACTTTGAAATATAGTGAAGTGGAAGAATTGAAAGTACTCAGCATGTAGTAGAACATGCAAAATATTCAAATATTCATCAGATGCACGAAGTTACATTCAATCCCCACATTTGAATTAGAGCATATTATAAGAGCTTAATGTTTAAACCAGAGACTGTATATAAAGATGGACGATGCTCCCACTATCAGGAAATGAAGCCAAAATATCCTGGATACCAACGTCGCCATTTTGTGCCAATGGCGTCACTTGGAGCCAGAGTCTGTGCAGCCGGTGTCGGAAATAAAAAACTGATTGAGCAGCACAAAGGGGAAATGTAGTAAGAAATAAAAAATAAGAACAGAAACTATATCTAGAAAAATCTGCTGTTTATTGAGCATCAAATAATAAATCAAATCCAATCTAATCAGAAACATGAACACAAACAGTGTTGTGTTGGAAATGACAGAAACCGTCTTTGAGAAATATTCATTTGACGTGTACTTGTTTTTATTTTGTCCCTCTGGGAGACGGTGTGTCATCCGTCTTTGTGTACAGTCTATAGGAACAGGATTTATTTGTGTGTGTGTGTATGTGTGTGTACGTGCAGTTACGAGATGTGATCTGGAAGAATTGATAAAAACAGATTTATAATACTGAGCGGGGGAAGGCTTTGCATTACAGAGCATCAAAATGAAAAGAGGGAAAATGTGACCCCTCGATAGACAGTGAGGGGTCGGCTGGATTTTCCTGCTGCTCCAGAAGTTTTTCAGTTACGATTCTCACGCCTGTCAGAGCTGAAATATGAAGAAACATCGACAGTCTGACTTCTGGAGACTAATGTGTCAAACACAGCTTTCAGAGAATTTATCTCTGAAAGAAGAAATTCTGTGTGTGTTTGGTTGATTTATGGGCAGAAATAAAAACCTTGAATCAACATATGAATCAACATAAACAGTCTTTTTATCGGTTCTTTTGTTCCAACAATGGCTGGTTTTATGGACAAATGACTGTCACGTGGTCGTTAAAAATGTGCGTTGTAACTAAAAGAAAAGCCTGATGGACGTAACGTTTTTTATGACATTTACGACATTACAGATAAGAGGAGTCTCAACAAGCGCTTCATCCAAAACCCCTCAGTGGACACGTTGCTGGGTGTGAAGTCGATCTGATGAGCGGCTGTTGTTGAAATCAAAACAAAGAAACAAACAAAAAGAAGAGAGATCGGATCCACGGACGTATAAAAAGAGGAGAAGGCGTTTTTAAAGCATCTGTTGTTGAATGGTCCTTTGAACATGAGCATGTTTGCCCAATCAGGCAGTTGCACGAGCATAATGAAGAGAATATGAGGAGGTTGATAAAACAAAGAGGGGAAATCTGACGACGGTCACACACGTTATTAGCAGCTTGTTGCGTCTGAGCGGAGCTGGAACTGTGGGAGAAGGAAGCTGTGATGGAGCTCCGCCTGCTCGCTCACAGGTGTCAATCAAACTCTTCAGGGTAATAACACAAACAGTAGAGAGAGAGTTTTGAACGCACAACTTTCCTATCATGTCGGTCGTTACTGCTTCAATGTGTAATGGAGACCTAACACGCAAATGTAACGAGACTTTTGCGTATCATCTGATTTGTGCTCACAAACTCAACAATCTGTAAAACATAAAATACACAATGTCTGGATAGAGAAACAATGACGCACTCGTTCTGAATATGCGGACACATCTCGGTTGGTTGTGAAACCAGCTGATGAGAATCTTTTGTTTTCATCATCTCGTTCACAATTCCTCCTTCTCCAGCCATTACTCATTCTCTCTCTGCTTCTCTTTCACTGCCCTTGTGTGTGTGTGTGTGTGTGTGTGTGTGTGTTATTATACAGGATATAAAAACACATTTATCACATTGTGCTGCGGCCTGCTGCCTCCTCCTTCCTTTCCAACTCGTGTGAATGTGTTTTGTGTGTGTGTGTGTGTGTGTGTGTGTGTGTGTGTGTACTGGTGCTCGGAGGCTGTTCATGGGTTTTCTTGTGCGAAGGCATTTTGTTTACACGAAATCATGTTTTATGTATGTAACACATGCAAACATTGCAGCTGTAGTGCATGTCTTAGCAAAGCTATGCATTAAAACTGTGTTGTGCATGTGTGTGTGTATGTGTGCATGTGTGTCTGTGTGTGTGTCTGTGCACTGGCATGGATGTCAGCGCTTTATTGGCCGGTCCAGTGAATCAGTGAAGCAGTGTCCTTTGGTCAACAGATTTTATGAGGTTTGGACAAAAGGTTTACAGGGTTTCATCGGATTTGTTACACACACATACCTGCACACACACACACACACACACACACACACACACACACACACACACACACACCCTCTCCATGCAGAGTCAGTCCAATCACACTTCTGGAGTCACCGTTGCTATGTAATGACCTTGGCGAGCGTTCTGTGGGTTTGTCCAGAGAAGCTCCAGCCTCATGAGGTGTTGACCTCCGCCCTCCTGGTTGGTCGCTGCTTAGTGTCTCATGTCACTGAGCAGCTCCCCCCCACCCCACCACACACACACACACACACACACACACACACACACACACACACACACACACACACACACACACACACACTCACACACAATACGAGTCAGGAGGCTCGTATTGTACATTATTTTTTATCCCATCTCCTTACACTGAAAACAATGAGGCTACTGGTTCCCATGATGACTGACTGGTTCCCCATCCCCTCACGGCCAATGAAGTGGCTCATTACAGCTTAAGGAGGCATGGACACATTGAAGTGTACACACACAGACACACACACACACACACACACACACAGTCTGACTTCACCTAATGCTGATTTAGCAGCACATACCATCTGTCTGGAATGATTAACCTTTCCATCAATCAGCGGTTTCTCCATTTTCCAGACACACATTTACAAAGTACACACACGTCTCACAGGAGCTGAGTGTCAACACATCTCATTCAAACGGACGTGAAACAAGACGGTTTGATTCTCTGTGTGTTTAAAATATTTAGTAGTGAATGTTGATTAGCTTTTTAAAAGAAAATGGCTACAAATTGCAATACTAGGTCAAAGCTAGGTCGAATTTTTGTCTTGTCTTCACTAGACAAATTGTGTGTATTGCTTATTCTTTAAGGGCCAATCAGCTGACATTGAGGGGACAGGTCGTAAGGTCACATTCACACATACAGGCAATCTCCAATTATCATAATCTGTATGTGTTAGAAAACATGCAAACTCCACACCGGAGGTTCGAACCCAGACCCTTCTTGCTACGATGTGACAGAGCGAACCACTGCACCACCGTGGCGACTCTCTGTTTAACTCTCATGTTCCTCTATTGACTTTAGCTTTGCTTGATAGAATTGTGATCAGTATCAATTACGACGTGATTAATGTTGCAGGATTAGCTGAAGTTCATTGATTAACTCAGACAGGATGAAAACTTTGAAGCTGATGCTTTAGAACTGATGTTTGTTAAGCATGACATTTCATTCTTTTCCTAATTATCCCAAATTAAGGTCCACTTGCCGACACTGATGAAAATGTAGATGAAGCTCTAATGATTTAAATTACCGACAATTTGGCCAAAAGCCTTTCAGAGGACGTTGAAGACAATAAAGTGTTAGATCATCTTCATTTCAGATTTTAGAGATAAATAGACACAGATCATTTGTTCTGTTGAAACAAGTTGAAGTTTGGTATCAGTAAGCAAACTGCCACACGTACCCAGTATCATATCACCCACTGGCACAGTTCCTAGTAGCAACAGCAACAAGACAAAACAAACATTTACATCATTATATACAGTCATCGATAAATTCCCCTGAATCCGACACACTGGACATTTAACTTTATCTTTTCTAAGGTCCAAGCAGAACCCTGTAATCTCACCTCTCACGAGAAGCCGGACGTTACATCAGGACTTGGCTCCGTATCAAAGTCTTCCAAATTGGCTGTTATCAAAATCGTAAGTGCGACTTTACACCAAGCAGTAAAAAGTACAGATGAGCTTTAATGGCGGCGCCGCGGAGGCAGCTGCTGTAATTTAGTTCAGTGGATGGATTCACAGCTCTGGGGCAAAAACTGTGGCAGGTACATTATGACAGAAATAGTCGGGGCAAAATGTTAATGTGCAACATTAAAGCCAAAAGAGCAGAATGTTTCCCAAACACAACAAAGAAAGTTTGATTCCGAGCTTGTGGCCTGTTCTCCAATCATCCTGTACATTTACTCAGCTCTGCAAGAATCACATTAAGCTACAAGCACCAAGTGAACTAATGCGACACACATTGCATTTTTGTCTCTTAAAAGCAGAGGGAGTAAAAGTCTGTTTATCAGTGTAAAAAACAAAACAAATTGATAACAGGATATTTAGGATTTTAGAACAGCAGCACATTCTGAAACCCCTCAGGTTCCCTTCGGCAGGACGGGATCAGGAACCGGCGATATCTGTACGTTGTTGTTTCTGATGCACAGACGCTGTCACCTTTACGGCCTCCTCCAGGTCCATGTGTACGTATTTTCTCACCTGAAATGTCGCCGACACATCGTTGTGAATGGAAGCGCTCGTATTAAAATGAGATTTAAGGTCTCTGACCTGGAAGCTGGGACTCCGCCAAGAGGTTGCAAGTTAAATCTGTGGAAAAACAAGATGATTAATGGCACCGAGAACAAGTTCTGGAACACAGGGGGGTGGGGGGGCTTTAGGGAAACTGCTCAGAGATGATTAGCATGAGCAGCTTGAATTAACCTGTGGGTTTCTCTCTAGTTTAAGGGGTGACAAGTCCAAAAGGTTTGGATCCACTAGACCTGGAGTAAAAGCTCGAGGAGGGATGAAGATATTTCTTTACAGTTTGTAATGTTTGAGCAGAACGGACGAACCCGTGTGTGTGACCCTCTGGTTGTCGAGCCCTCTGAGCCAGAGACAACTTGAAACCTCCCGACATCGATGCAGAAAGATAAAATGCTACGTTTCTAAATTAATTTCACGAAAACAAATAACCGACAAAAATGCAAATTCAAAATGGAACAATCAGTTAGAAACAAAGATTTTATATCTACTACTATTTAAAGTCCTTGTGTGTGTGTGTGTGTGTGTGTGTGTGTGTGTGTGTCAGAGAGAGACAGACAGAACTGAAGAGAGGAAGAGGGAGAGATGCTTCCCACCGTGAGTTATACTTTGTAGCCTCGGCCATTTGTCTGGTGAAGTTCTGAAGCCAAACTTTGCTGAAGTTTTCAGACAGGCCATAACACGCTCCACCTACCAGAGCACATAAGCTCTGCTTTCTATTACGGAGAAATCTCTCTCTCTCTCTCTCTCTCTCTCTCTCTCTCTCTCTCTCTCTCTCTCTCTCTCTCAGCACCCAGGCCCCATATTTCACTGCATGCTCTGAAGACAACAGATAACTACAGTAGAGCTGCTTGTTTGGAAGAGTATTGAGTCTAAAGAAATGAGCTCTTGAAGGAGTAATTCACAGAAAACCACAGTTCTGAGCATCAGATTCAAATCTCACTGCCTCTGCTTCAGTCAGATGAGATTCTCAGAAATCAGTTGCCTGGTTACACCAGGATGGAGCAAAGAGATATTAGAAAAATATGATAAAAATCTATATTTTAAACCTTTTTTAAATTTTATATAACAGTTGAGATACTGATGAGACACATCTGAATTTCATTTCTACAAATTTGTAAAAAAAAACAAAGCTTAAAGTCATTATAATAAGAAACTTTCTCAAAATAATGACTTGATGTCTCAAAATAATAAAACCTTATAGTTTTGACTTGGCATTAACACTTAACAATTTGTTTTTCTTTCACTGGAACAACTGGGCTTCCATCAGAGGGTAGAATATGCACCAGTCAGGTCAGCATTCAAGAAGCTGTTAAAGAAAAAGCACATCACTGTTCGTTTCTATCCTTTACTGACGTATCAAGATAACGTTTGGGTGGAATTAAACCGTTGCAGGAGAAGATGGTTCAACGAAATGATGCCACTCTACTTCATTTTAGATTCTCCCGCTTTCATGGTGAATTCACATGCATGGAGCTCCCTTTGTATTGACTCTGCATGTGTGAGCTTGGGTTGTCACTGTGGACAAATGTAAACATCTCAAACTGCTCCTGTACCGTAAAGCGCTGCTGATCGTCTGCATTGTTTCAGTTTGCTCCAAACACATTTTCCACAGGAGGTTTTATCCCCCCCCCTGCTGTTTGTGTGTTGGTTTAGTTTTTTTGTTTGTTTCTCATTCAGCAGGATAATGCTAAAACTCCTTGAAGGATTACCATGAAACTTGATGAAGGAAGAACCTCTTGAATTTTGGTGCAGGATTTTTTTTATCACTTTCTTTAACATTGCGACATTGTTTTTTGTGTTTTTCCACATTTGATTAAAATTTTTACGATTTCTATGAATGTGTGAAAATCTGGATCTCGTGAATTTAAATGTGGTTTGTTAGGGGGACTGGTGGGCTTGGGTGGAGGTATCTGCTCTATTGAGTGACATCCCAGCTCTACCATAGCGTGTCCTTGCACTGGAGCTCATAGGTCCTTTGCGAAGACGTGAGTGTTTTCCAGCAAAGTGAAAGTACACGTCAGCGCTGGAGAAATGTATTACAGAGCCGGAGTAGTTTGAAAGATGTCTATGAACGTTTTGACACAACTGCAGAGGAAACAACAAGCTACAAACCACTCACAGGCGCCTTTCTGGCCTCCAGGCTGAAAGTATTTGATTCCCAAAAGATGGATTTTTAGTGGACTTCCTCCTCTAACACGTCCTGAACAGAAACAGGTCACATTGAGCAGCGTGTGCAACACAACGCTGAAGCTGGACAGACACGTAATGGCGGCAGATTTGTGCGGCGGATTCCGCTGCCCGTGTGCGTTCACCCTGGCAGGTGTGTAAAGTCAGGTCTTTTTGGAAACACCGCGGTAACAGCAGCGTTCCTGTGTGGTTATTGGAGTCCATTAGTTTTGCATGTGTACAATGTGGGAGCCTGACAAATCCTTTTATATCAGAGAGTGTGCATGTGTGAGTGTGTGTGTTTATTTGTCTGGGATCACACAAAGCTTTCAGACATGTTTATCTTCAACATTAGTGTGTGTCCGAGAGTGTGTACATGTGTGTGTGTACCGCAGAGTGTGAAATCCCATTATGCGTGTTAAAACCCTCTCTGGCCTACTGCCTTCTCCGAGAGAGAGAGAGAGAGGGAGAGGGAGAGAGGGAGGGAGAGAGAGAGAGAGAGAGAGAGAGAGAGAGACAGAGAGAGAGAGAGAGAGAGGGAGAGGGAGAGAGAGAGGGAGGGAGAGAGAGAGAGAGAGAGAGAGAGAGAGAGAGAGAGAGAGAGAGAGAGAGAGAGAGAGAGAGAGAGGGAGAGGGAGAGAGAGAGGGAGGGAGAGAGAGAGAGAGAGATTTCTCTCCGACACCTGTGTGTGTGTGTGGTTTTCAGGTCAGGACTAAGAGTGTGTCACACTTTGTGTATCAGCTTTTAGAGAAGTGGTGATGATGGTATTTTTCTTTTTGTAAAATTATTTTGCGTATGATAATTGGACACAGACAGGAAGTGTGGAGGAAGGATCTGCACCAACGTGTTCACACTTTTCATCCAGATCCATGAATTACTCTCTGAAATATCAACGAAAGTGTAAAAACAAACCACCTCATCTCACAATGTCAAAGAAAGTGATAAAAAAGATTTCTGGAAAGAAAATCATCAACAAAAATATAGAGATACACGTTCACATATTCTGCCTTTAAGTGATGAATAGTATTTTTTTAATGCGATATGAAACGGAGATATATAAAAGACAATAAGGTCAATATAAATGTTGATTTAAAGAAAATTGGAACACAAAATAAAAGCTACCACATAAAAGTTTGAATTTATCATACAAAAATCTAATAAGGAAATACACTAGATGGCCAAAAGTATGTGGACACCTTTATGTTTTGCACATTTTCTACAGAATAGAATTAATAATGGACAAATTTAATGATCCACTTTTACTTGGATATCATACAATTTAGATTTTATCATTAATATACATTTTTTCTCAGATCGATTTAAGACTGATTGAAATTTAACTCTCTGAACCTGTTTGTCAACTAAATTAAATCTCGCACTTCTTCCTACTGAGGCCTTTGCTGTGATTTGCTTATTCAATGCAGTTTAATGAAGCTCTTACACTTTCCACCTCTGCTTCCCTTTTTTTACTCCTCCCTCCCCCTTCTCCTCCTCCTCCTCTTCTCCTCCTCTCCTCTCTGAATACTAAACACATTACGTAACCATGCAGCGCTACAGAGGATCATCCACGGCGTCTCACATGTTCGCTTCCCTCTGCAGGGGAGTGACAAGTGGGAGCACCGCAGGGCCGATGGAGATGTATATCAGCAGAGCCTGTAATTCTGCCATAACCCCAACACTGTGAAGACAAAGGGGGGGGAGATGGACAGACAGGGAGGCTCCGCTGCCGAGAAGCAGACAGAGACGGATGACACGCAAACATTGTGCTGGGATGAGAGAAAGTAAAAAGATCGTGTATCAATAGTGTTGATATTTTCTCCCACTGCGTCCCAGTAGCTCTCCCATTCGACACAGCGGTGCACGTCTCCCCCCTTTTCTGTCAACGCCACAGGCCGGGTAGCAGGCAGTGGAATATTTCTATCATAGAAATGTCCGTCACGCTCCGTGTTTCCATATCTCTTATAGAAACGTCCATCACGCCCGGGTGTGGACGTCAGCTCAACCGCCACGTCCCCCCACCCCCGCCCCACCCCACCCCTCACTCCATCGCCACTACCCATCAGCCCCCTCTTTTAAAGCCCCCAAGGCGGAGACGGGCCATCAGGGATGTGTGATGTGTGTTCTGTAAGTCAATCACTCTGATAAAAGACAAGGGGGTTGGGTGATGAGGATGGGAAACAAATGACGTCCTTATGGAAGTCTTTGAATTGTGTTGACACACAAACACACACACACACACACACACTTGTCCCGTGTCTCTTGTGTAGTTGAACTTGCCTCGGAGCGAGCTGCTTTTTGATCTCTCCTTCATACTCTCTCTCTCTCTCTCTTTTTCCTCTTTGCCACCTCACTTCGTTTTGCCGCGTAATCTAATGTAATCCAAATGGCTCACTCATCGATCGCACAAATCTCATGTGTCGTTTGCGCCTTGTAAAGTGTGTGTTTTGCGTGGTGCACACACACACACACACACAAGTAGTTCTATTCCAGCACAGACTGTGGAATACGCTGTGATGTGACGTCCCCAAGACACCGAGCAAAGATTAATTCTTCTTCACAAGCTCGTCCACAGGGATCATTCAGCCTCACGGTGAAAACAGGGGCGGAAGGTGTTCGCCGTCTTTTACTGATTTTAAATCTACATTTAATAAACCTTCTGAGGTGTGAACTCTGCGAGGGAGAATCACGCCAACAAGGCCGCAGAACTACAGATGAAGTTTTCGATGACTAATACAGAGAAGGCTCCAAGGGCGGAACGATAGAAAGACAGACTGAGGGACAGAGCAGAGAAGTAGAAAAGAAAGACCCATGTTATTCCCGAGCAATGACAAGTCCCGTGGATTCAACTCAAACAGCTCCAACGAAAGCCTTTGAACTCCGGCAGAGAAATGAGCTTGTGAATTCAGCCTCTAAGCAGAGAAATTTACACGATGAACTCAAAGCATCATAACAAGCGCCTCGCACGTCTCTGTCAGGGCTGCAGGCAACAAAGAGAGAAACCGTAAACTACCAAACGTCCGTGTTTCTGTGTTACATAAATACCTAAATTATTTGGGAGCGATTCCCAAAAATAGGCTTATAAATCAACACGGAGCTTTAAGAGGAGCCGCGAACAACAGTCGGGGGTGGTTCCACAGCGAAATCAAGACGTTTGCAGTGAGCGGGAAATGAAACATTAATGTTGAGCACCTTTGATGTAAGGAAATATAAACAGACGATGCTGTAGCTATTGTGCATCACTGTTCGGTGTGGCGTTTGGAGGGAGACACTGTGGAGACCAGACGGTTACAGCTCCCACAATGCACCTGTGATAAACCAGACTGTAGAAACACAGAGGTTACAGCAGTAACCGCAGTGCTCTGCATGTTAATTAATGCTAATCCTGACTTGTATAACCCTAGGACTGATCTTTGAGTTTGTGTTTTTCGCAGTAAACCTCAACTTTAAGTGCTTCATTTAGTTCTGTGTGAAATTCAGCTTTGTTGAAATGATGGTGAGGAATGATAACTGGCTCCATGAGCTGCCTAATGACGTAGACACTGATGTGATAGTTTGTTCTTTCATTCAACCTTTGTTTTCACATGGGAATGCATTGAGGTGAGCATCTCATTTACAAACAGAACATCAGGACAGTTCCAGCTCAATCTACAGAGAATGGATTTAGAAATAAGTCTTAATACTCACATAAGTTCACTGGATCCAGATCTTTATTCAGATTTGCATCAAATTGCACACAATTCATATTTATCAGTCTTGTAAACATGTCAGATTTTTTAATTTCATCTAGATCCAGAACTTATTCTCTGAGAAATCCAGAAGAATGTTGAAAAACACCCAACTCATAGAGTAAGAGCATATGATGACGTTTCTCACACGTGACTGACACACAATATACCAGAATTACAACAACAAAAACGTCTTAAAAAGCAATAATAAAGGATAGAGCACACACAATATGACACAATCACAAGTTTTATATCATTATGTTAAACAGTCCTACGAACAACATTGGTATTTATCTGATTTAACAGAACCATCAAGATTCAAATTAAATTCAAAATAACAAAAGTAATTGAATATGGATTTTTGTGAATTAAACTCAAAATTAGATCTGGAGATTAGCATCAATATGGAACCCTGTCTGTTACCCTGTGGTTTTTATATCACATCTCACAGTAGCTAACGTGCAGGTGGTGATCAAGTCAGTAAAAAAATCAATGAGCAGCCGTATCGGTCCTGCAGCTGATAAACAGTCTGCTGGAACTGCAGTGAAAATACACCAAGTTCAGTATCTACCAGCAGTAGAAACGTTATCAACCCAGAAGCTCTGGAGAACACAACCCACGGGGCGTAATCATGGCAGATAAATACATATTTTTTGATGATTACAGTTTTCAGCAAATACAAGTCAAAACAATAGAGAGAGAGAAATGTTCTAGTGCCGCCAAATGAGAAATGTTATTGTAATAAAGATGTCAGTCAAAAATAATTGCAATCGCGATCTGATTCCATGCTGCGTGTGACCCGAGTAATTTTCCACATAACAGCAGGGCACAGTGAGAGAGAATTCACCGTCTGGCTGAGGAGCTGGAGGAGAGCAGCTCGACTCCTCAAACTCTTCAAGCTGCAGCTCAGTGTAGCTGCTCCCCTTTGTTTCCCGTCACTGCAATATTTAAAAACTGAGAAAGAAAAAGAAGTGGAAGATGACGACGTCTTGTTCTGCAGGAGCAGTTTGGAGGAACAGTCGCGGTTTCGCTCCGTGAACTCTGATGACGTCGCATTTTCCTGCAAATATGTGTCACAATAAAAACTGTTGAATGTTTTAAAGTGAAGCATCAGCTGTAATACACCTCCGTGCACACACACACCATGCACACACACCGTGCACAGACACACCGTGCACACACACCATGCATACACACACCGTGCACAGAAGCTGAACAGTAAACAGTGGATCAGATACAAGCTTCATTGCTTGTGTTTGAATTTAGCGAGTGAATCAAAGACTTTAAAACCCCCAATGAAAACTACTGTGGAGAGAATGTAAATACAGTGAGTGACTATCGGATGAAACTAAAAACTTAAGCAGTTCGAAATGAGGTATATAATTTTATTATAACTACAAACAAATAACAGATAATATATACCTGTGTTCTAATACATCATAAACGATCACATCATCCTGGTTTAGTGTTGGACGGTAAAGTTTATTTTATTTTCATCATTACCTCATTATTACTTTGTGTTGTCTTCCCTGTTGGTTTGTTTGCTGTGATTGGACGTAACGAAGTACATTTACATTTTCATGTATCTGTATTTAACTAGATTTATTTTCAGGTACTTTTTACTCCACATTTTTACAAAGCGTTGCGTTACATGTTTACAATGTCACTTTCGTTTTTTTAATATTTTGAAATGGTTTTTTAACATTTTCCCAGATTTCCCAGGGAATAATTCATGGATATACATTTACTCTAGATGCAGAAACAATGCATTGTACACAAACACACACACACACACACACACACACACACACATCTAGTACATATATGCACCATGGCCCATTTATCCTCCTGCTTTCTCTTCACCTTCATCATCATTCTTCTGTACATGGCTCCTCGCTTCTTTAATGGGAGCTGCTACTTTTGCACACTGGTTTGGAACAGGAGTAATGGTAGTAATCATGTCTGTGTGTTGTGTGTGTGTGTGTGTGTGTGTGTGTGTGTGTGTGTGTGTGTGTGTGTGTGTGTGTGTGTCTGGTTCTGCATGTATGTGCATATAACAATGTGTGCCTGTTATTAATGTGCTCATGTTTCTGTCACACTCAGAAACAGCTAAGTGCTGTTCATCACTCACACCCTGGAGGGAATGGGGACAGTGTTGTAACGGGTGTGTGTGTGTGTGTGTGTGTGTGTGTGTGTGTGTGTGTGTGTGTGTGTGTGTGTGTGTGTGTGTGTGTGTGTGTGTGTGTGTGTGTGTGTATTTATCACAATACAGGGACAAAAAACTATCTCTGTGTTGATGAACAAATTATTCCAGTTCATTACAACATTTAACACTTAAAATGAATTGATAACATCTGGGAAGATCATACAAGTTGGGGGTTAGGGTTCGACGTAGGGTTAATTAAAACCCTATCTGTTCAAGCAACTTCCTGGTTCAGCTGAAATATCGAGATCTGTAAAGTTTGATCTAATTTCCCTGTGGGATAATTTTTTAGCTAATTCTCCAAATTAAGCAGATTAAATAGCAATTATTCTTAGTATAGAATAAAGCTGTCAGTAATACACACAGTAAACCTGCCTGTATTGTTGCAGATAGATAGATAGATAGATAGATAGATAGATAGATAGATAGATAGATAGATAGATAGATAGCGATTTCTTGAATTATTAGATGGTGATGAACGAAACTATGAAAATACGGTAATGAAAATAAATATAAAACCATATCAAACCAAGTTTTTATGAACCAGAGTCACTGAGTTTTTCAAAAGTACAAATGAACAGCCTTGGTCTAAGGGTTGTGACGTGCAGCAGATATTTTTGAAGGCGTAGTTTTTGAAAAACACTTGAAGTTTCGCATCATGTCTGTATATGATCTAAAAAGCCTCTGATTGATCCTCTGAGCATCAGGATGAAGCAGCTGCATTCAAACTCATGTGTTACTTGAAATCTATTAAGAGTCAAACAAACTGGTGAAGGCACAGTTCGGTGGAAGCACCAGATTCTTGGCAAAGGTAGAAAGAAAAGCTTTGACGCTGCTCAACAGAATACAAGATGTTTATCGTATTTTGAAAGCTTGACTCTGCTCAGACTCCACTGAGTCACACTGGAGATGGTTGTGGATGTTTCACAGAAAAGTCTGAGCGGAGAATCGAACATCGGAAATACAATAAAAGATGTTTTTTTTTCTGTTGTGGGAGCCTCCCTTCTTTTTTGTTGGGTCCATTATAAAGTTTTGTTAACCGGCCTCATTTGCTGCCGCTCTTCTCTCTCTGAAAAGCTACCGGCTCAATATTAACAATAAATGAGAGTGTGAGAAGATTCCTGTCATGTAGGTTTTAAGATTATAAAGTCAAATTACACCAGACTTTCTGTTTTTTGCTTTGTTAACAGCGACTTTGGCTGCTTTTGAAAATAAATATGTATGTTTGTGAATGTATGTCTTACCTCCACCGCAGCTTTAGTGCAAAAACACACACTCCTGTAGTGAGGTTCGATTCCCTGCTGTTTGGCAGATTGTGTGACAAAGGTGACTGGATCAGAGTACGTCCGTAAACTGATACTCCGGGTATTTCCTCTTATACATCAGAAAAGGTGCAAATCTACACAACATATTCACAACCACGGCGTCATAACCCTTTCAGTTAAAGCAAGGTCAGAGTCCACCTCCGTCTTTCTGCACATGGCGCTTTGTACTCGATAAATCTTTGAGTGTGACATGACTGGAAAGTGAGTCGGTCATGATGCTGAGTGCTGGAATATTCCAAGCAGCTGTTTTCTCTGTCTGTGTGTGTGTGTGTGTGTGTGTGTGTGTGTGTGTGTGTGTGTGTGTGTGTGTGTGTGTGTGCGTGTGTGTGTGTGTGTGTGACTGCAGTCGGGGAAGGCGATGAATGATGCAAAATGGAAAAGAGGCCGACAGACTCTTAACGGTTCCTCCTGTGCGTATCACGTTCGTTACTACAAGTGTATTCACTACAAAAGCAGGTCAAGTGCAAACCATCGCTCCCTGCTCGCTGCTGCCCTGCTCTCCTGCCCCGGCGTCTGAACCTTCAGCCGACACCGCTTACCTCGCTACTGAGGGAGGTCAGGCGGAAATCGTCCATCTCTGCATATTAACTAAACCCTTTGGTCTCCCGCCGCCCACTGAGCATCCTCGCCGCACTCCCCCCACGCTCTCCGGCCTCAACAGTTTGTTTACCCGAGCTTAACCCCTCGGTCAGCAAAATGGACATCCTGTGCATATGTGTGCATCTGTTTGTTTGTGTGGAGCTGGCAGCAGTTCCCTCGCCTTTCTCTGGTGGCCTGACCGGGTAGTTTGTCTCGTGCTATGCGGGAGGAAGTATCACCATCAATTATAGATTGTGCTGACTGGCTGGAGAGGCCCCTGCATGTGTGCACACACCCACAGACACTCGCGTACGCCACCGGGCATTTGCGACGTTTATATAAAGAGCGGAGATGAAACTGAAGCTTTACAGAGGGTTGATTCAAACGGAAGGAAATCATCTTTCAAATCCTCACTGATATCTCCTGCAAATAAAATGATGTGAAGCTAAATAAGCAGTTCACTACAGCTTTTCCACCTTTTTTTCAAAGAACAAACAGATAAAAACTGATCTTCGGTGTTACAGAAGATTTCAGTGCGACACTTCCTCTCGACAAGGACACGGAAATGTTCTGAGGATCTTTGTCCTGTTCTCAAAAAGAGAAGCGACGCACAAGCACCTCTCTGCAGCGCTATTCATCTGTAATCAATGAGGAGGGCGCAGCAGCCAAGTGATGCTCGCGAGGAAAAGCCAGACCTTTCGCTCCTTCCCACTCCTCCTCCTTCGCCCCCCGTGACGTCACATCCTGTTTGTTGCCCTCGCGGCGCAGAGAAAGCCTCTCGAAGAGAAGAGAGAGCCACTATTCCAGCACATTCCCCAGACAGAGAGGCACTTCTCATCTCCCTCTCTCCTCCCAGCCTCCTCTTTTTCTCACAGAATCGTTGCCTCTTTCTCTCTCCTCGCCTCCTCATCCTCTGCCTCCCTCACCACCTCCATCCCGCCATCTCCCGACCCTCCCCCCTAAACATCTTTCCTCGCCACTCTCTTACCCCCACGTTTTCCTCCTCCTTCACCCTCCCAGCTCTTTCTTTCCCCCGCATCCCTCTGTCTGTCCTGTTCTATCAGAAATCTGCTGTTTTTTGTTTTGTTTTTCTGCAGGAAGTGTTTTATTTAGAGCAGATTAATTAATTAGATACAGTATCAGAGCCATGGACATTCTTAGCCCAGGCCTATTAAGGCCCCCGAGGCTAATAGTGTGGCAGAAAACGTGAATCTGTGTGTGTAGCAACAAGCTGTGTGTGTTGTTTAGGTCTGCAGGTGCTTGTTGTGTACCCACACCCATGTGTGCACTAAATGGACTTGTCAAGAGGGAGATGTGTGTGTGCATGTGTTAATTTGCGTGCGTGTGGAGGAGTGCATGCATGCCAGACTGTTACATAAGAACAACTACCTCTCGCTCCTCATGCTCGGAGCTGTGTTTGTTGGCGTCTCACCACGTAAGCCACTGTGTTTTATCAGCGATTGTTTCCTAACTCCCTCCTCCTGTCTCTCTCTCTCTCTGCCTCCAGGGACGAGTTCTCACACCGACCAGTGAGCAATGAGGAAGAAAGAGAAGAGGGGCCCGTCCAATCAGAGATGCAGATGGCCACAGGCGACATGAGCACCACCCAGTCTGGCACCAGGACGTCGTCCACTTGCCAGTTTATACCTAACAAATCAGATGTGACCCCGTACTTAAAGAATTGATAGAGTTTACCCAGGAGCAGATACTGCCAATGAAGTGAAACATCCCATTCCTGTATTTCATCCTATGTAAACCCTCAGCGTCTGTCAGAACATTGGAGAATTCAGGAGAACATTTACGATGCTGTGACCGGGCAAAAAAAGAAAATCAACATTCACTGAGATATTCCTCGTTCCCTTTTAAATGGCGGCCGCCCGCATGGATAAATGTTAGATGGCGAGCAGCTCCTCACGGATTTCTCCAATGGATATAGCGACGAAATCCCAAATGGCGCAGAGGATAGGACGGCAGAGGCATCACGTGACTGGAGGTTCGTCGTCGGTGGTCCTGTCCAGGGCCAGCTCCTTCCTCTGTTGGCTCACCCTGCTGTCAATAATGCGGTTGCCGATGGTTACAGCCGACTGTTGGCTCATCGAGGGGGAGAAGGGCTTCGTGTGGCTGGCGATCTGCAGCATGAACCAGCCGCCCTACGAGGCCATCCCCTCCCACATTAACAGGTAAGAGAAGCTATACACTCAGGGCTTTTCTTTTTTTCCAACACAATGTTTCGCCTCTTTGCCGAACGTCTTCAGCCTTCACGTGTCTCCACAGCACCATCGTGGATCTGAGGCTGAACGAGAACAAGATACGGTCGGTCCACTACTCTTCGCTCAGTCGCTTCGGCAACCTCACCTACCTGAACCTCACCAAGAACGACATCAGCTACGTGGAGGACGGAGCGTTCTCAGCACAATTCAACCTGCAGGTGAGACATTACATGACCTGCATGTACTAGACATCCAGATAAATGCACATTCATGTTGATGCATTCAATACATTAACATTCTGCATTGAGGTTTGTTTGGCTTTTTTAAAACTATTTAACTATATTTCTTCTTCATTACAGTTTAGAGGGAAATACATTTTTTTATTTTTCACATACTTGCTTCGGTACTACCCGTGTTACTGCAGGATTCCAATAGAGGGCGCACCACAGAACTCCTGAGCACTCCACTCTATAATCTTTAACTCTGCGACACTCGGGGAGATCAACATTTCACTCATTTCAAGATCAAGACAGAAACACATGACACAAATGTGGAAAACGTCGGGACCTGATCTCACAGCTCGTCTTCAAAGATCTCCCCCAGTTTCTGACGTCTCCCTACCGCCCCCTGCAGCCGGCCCCAGGACCCTAGTTCCCCCCCCCGCCCCAAAACTCCATCAATCAACCAGAAAAACAATCAGCATGAAACAGAATGAAAATCCCTGAAAGTATAGAAAGTTATAATTGGCTTGATCTTTTTTTTTTTTAAGCATCTGCAACATCAAACCGCTCATTACACCTTGTTGCATCAGCGGGCGAATGATCCAATTACATAATATATAATTAACGCTGTGTATTAAAGCTCAGTGTAAGTCGTCACGTAGATAAGCACCAAATGCCAGGCAGGAATTTTAGTTATTTACAAATGTTAAATATAATTTGTATCATTGTTATATAATATGTGAATAAAAATGCAGCTTGTGTTTGGACAACATTTTACATTTATAATATCTGCACCAGATAATCAGTATTAGTGGAGTAAAGCATCTAATCAGGCAGATGAACACAGACACACCTGCTCCTTTTGGATCCCACAAACATTCAGGCGAAAGTGCTTCACCAAACTTAGCTCAACACGTCCGTAATGAGCTGGCACGCTTACACAACTACCCCCAGCTGCTGGAGCCGTGCCGGGAGGTAAAACACAAACAAACAAAAAAAAAAAGATCGGAGTGAATTCGGAACAGCACAGAGGCTTAGATCACCATGTGAAACACGAATTGTTCTCCACCATCGTCTGTTTGTTCGGTCTGTTTCCAGCTTGTAGTGAGCGGTGCCTGGCGCCGGCCGGCTCTTCGGAGATTAGAATAATCCCACTTGTCTTGGTGTCCCCAGGTTCTCCAGATGGGCTTTAACAAGCTGAGGAACTTGACAGAGGGGATGCTCCGAGGCCTCGGCAAGCTGCAGTATCTCTACCTGCAAGCCAACCTCATCGAGGCTGTTACACCCAACACCTTCTGGGAGTGTCCCAACATAGAGAACATAGATCTCTCCATGAACAGGTATTGTCCATGTGCATCTGGTGAGAGAGAGAGAGACAGAGAGAGAGAGAGAGAGAGAGAGAGAGAGAGAGGTGCTGCTGGAATGAATAGTTGATTGGATGAATGAAAGTTAATTGATTTTAAGTCAACTACCTGGTGAAGTCACTTATAAAGCAGTGGTGCTCACACCTCTGCCAAAACCCAATGGTCCCGTTGCATAGACTCATAAATATCAGTTCCATAAACATGTCTGATTTGGATTAATCAACGGAAATCTTGAAAATCTCACAGTGTTAAAATAAACAACACTGGATCCACATCTACGCCAAATGTTAAATAATTTTTCCCTGACCTATTCGACTTCTCTCTGTCCTGTGGTTTTTTCATATTTTTGCTTAGAAACAAACAAACCAACAAGTCGTCCTTAGTGGAGGTAAAAACGTGCACTTGATAAATCCCCATAACTCTGGGGATGTGCTGCTTTTCTTTTATCTTTATTAAAAAATGCTGCTCTAAGCTCTGGGAAACTTTAATGATTTTTTGCTGACAATGACCAAACACTTCAATAATTGATTGATTAAAGTCACTGCAGTGATTTAACCCTAAAACTGTTTAGTTGTGACGTGATGCTGAGAGGAATCCAATGCACGTAAAGGTTATTCATGGTCAGGCTTTCTGGGTTTCACTGGTTAATGATGCAAACCGAGCTGCACTTGTTGGAAAGCAATATGAAACTTTCCAAAAACAGTAATTTTAAATGTCTTCATGTCGTTAAAACAAAATCAGAGACCAAGTCCTGTTTGTGGATTCCCTGACTGTTGGGCAGACTTACGCTCAGTGCAGAGGATGTGGAGACACTAACTCTCCTCTCAGTGCATCATGATGCAACGCTGCAACAAAGCACTGTTTCAATTTAAGTTGACACCCGCACTGTTCCTCTGTGGGAATAACGGTCTTGTTCTTACTATTGGCGGCGTAATTGGTATCGATCATTCACCTAAATGTTGAAGTAACAGCCCGAATGGAACAAGTTTAACTGTTGTCTGGGGCTTGTTAAGAAGTATTCTGGGAGATGGTTCACGCCTTAAACTGAAGTCTAAGAAGACGGAGGAGCTTCTGAAACTCTACACACCTAATTCTATTTACAGGTCTCGGAGAGTACCGCTATATATGTGACAAAGGTCGTTTAATCCTTTTTGTGGCTGCAGCTGCCTGGAGTCTGAAGAATCACCTGAAGTGATGTCATCTGACCGTTTTTAAATTACTCTCTTAAATCCGGGGACACGTAGTCTGCTCTTCATCTCTGCTCGAGGCTACGTTAGCTGGTGTTGGCTCAATACACCTGAATCTCTGCATGAACCATAGATCGTATATAAATATTGGACGACGTGTCTCCGTGGAGCCACAGGAGCGCAGCACCGTCAATAGAAGCAATCAACCAATCAGGAGTCAGACTCAGTTGTCAACTGTGACGTTTCAAACCATTTTTATGGCCTAATGGCTAAAATGACCATGGAAATCTTTGAGAAAATATTATTTGACTTATTACTTTGCTCTATGTACCATCTACTGACATGGAGGAGGCAGGTTTCATGACCTATACTCAGCCAAACTGCATTGTGGGTACATTTTTTTGTCAAGGATGAAGGATCATTTCAATTTCGGGTCTTTAAAAAATAGAGTAAGACCAAAAATACGAAGTTAAAACTTAGCAGAACTATTTAAAACGACCGAGTGTCATCTGAAGGTGAATCTCCCTCTTTGCATCCCTGATGTCTTTCTGTGTCCTCCTCAGGATTCAGGTGTTGGACAGCAGCTTGTTCTCTGGACTCTCGAAGCTGACGACCTGCGAACTCTACACCAACCCCTTCAACTGCTCCTGTGAGCTGCTGGGATTCCTGCACTGGCTCTCCGCCTTCCCCAACCGGACCAGTGAGCGGATGGTGTGCGACTCCCCCGTGGGCATCTCCGGCTTCACCCTCCTGAGTCAGAACCCCCGCATGCCCACCCAGCGCACCGCTCTGCACGTGCTCAGCACTGTGTGCACGGACGACGGAAGTAGCGTGACACCTTTCTATCCCAACAGCGCGTTCGATTCCACGACCCCGTCCCCGGATCCGAACTCTCCCTGCGGTTTGGACGATTGCGCTTCCGGGACGCCCCCTGACGAGGTCATCAGCTTGACGTACCCCATCTTTTCTGACACCAGTCCGCTCATGGTGCTGAAGCAGGTGCTGCATTCAAGTGCTGTGATCACGGTTCAGATCCCCCAACCGTACAGGAAAATGTACATCCTGGTGCTCTACAACAACAGCTTCTTCACGAATATCCAGAACCTGAAAAATCAAAGAGAAGATATCGAGCTCAAGAACTTAAAACCTAACACCGACTACACATACTGTGTGGCCTCCATACGGAACTCTCTGCGCTTCAACCACACCTGTCTCACCATCTCTATGGGCCGCCGGGCGGGGGCTGAGAGGATAGCCAATGAGTCGTCAGCCACTCACTACATTATGACTATTTTGGGCTGCTTGTTTGGGATGCTGCTCTTTCTCGGCGTCCTTGTCCACTGCCTGAGGAAGAGGAGAATCAATGAGGCGAAGGAGCGAAAGATGAGCAGGATCCAGAGGACGCTGATAGAGCTCAAGTACGGAGGAGAAGGGGATATAGAGGGAGGGAACGGAGGATCTGTTTCCCAGAAGATCGCTGCCGGGGACAGCCTGTCCAGAATGCCCTACCTGCCTCAGGGTGGGGAGATCGATCCCTACAAGCTGCAGGAGGTGATAGAAACACCAGCGCACAAGCCTGCAAAACTCAACTACATGGAGGTCAGAGGATCCGGCATCGAGAGGGAGCGAGAACGAGAGAGAGAGAGGGAGATGTCGCCGCAAGCAAATCCCCAGGGCTCGGTCGCAGAGATCTCCACCATCGCTAAAGAAGTTGATAAAGTTAACCAGATCATCAACAACTGTATAGATGCTCTCAAATCGGAGTCGACCTCCTTTCAGCAGGGGATGAAATCCCCCTCTTCTGCAGGTGGAGGAGCTGTTTCAACCGCAGAGCCGCAGCTGGTGCTTCTCTCTGAGCAAGGAGAGAGAGGACAGAGGAGAGAGAGGAGAGAGAGGAGAGAGAGGAGAGAGAGGAGAAAGAGGCGGTGAGTTCCTCTCCCCCGTGTATAAAGGTGGGAGAGGAGGAAGAGAAGATAGGGGGAGAAGCTACCATCATTCTTTGCAGCGACACCACAGCATGGAGGGTCCTCCGACCTCCAAGAGACCCAGCACCTCCTCGTCCCCTGGCTCCGCCCGCAGCCCTCGCTCCTACCGCTCAGAGGGAGGTTACCACTCATCAGAGACCCGCTACATCGAGAGGACCTCACCGGGAGAGAGAGGAGAAAGGGGAGGCGGGGGAGGAGAAGCCATCCGCACAGTCAACCCGGCAGCAGCTATCCTTCGAGCAGAAGCCCAGAGAATCCGCCAGTACAATGAACACCGCCACTCCTACCCCGGCTCCCAGCAGCACCTGCAGGAGCTGCAGCACCACCCTCAGATTATGCAGGAGCTCCACCATCACCCCGGGGGCCGTAAGCCCTCCGTGTTAGACCCCCTCACCCTCAGCAGGCAGGCCAAGCAGCGCGAGCTTGTCTACTCCCAGCTCTCGCCTCACTACCCGCTCTCACCCCAGTACCACAACCTCAGCTACTGCTCCAGCCCCGAGGAAGATGAGGAGGAGGAAGGGCTCCTGTGCACCCCGACCCTGGGCTTGTGGGAGAGGTTCAAACTGCACCGTAAGAGGCACCGGCAGGCGTCCATGGAGGACGAGGGATACGTGGCAGCGGGACATGCGCTGAGGCGGAAGGTTCAGTTTGCCAAGGATGAGGATCTTCATGACATACTGGACTACTGGAAGGGCGTGTCCGCCCAGCAGAAGGCCTGATCCCCCCCCCCCCTGGAGACCCCAAACACTTGGAAGATGGAGACATAACACTGCACCCATAACATGATGATGCAGAAACACAGACTGATACAACAAAGACCTGTAAATACACACAAACACAACTTACAGGACCTACAGAATCAAACTGCACACACACACAACACTGGCTCACACTTTACACAAACTAAGCCTTTTCGTCTGAGAACATGAAGGACCAAACTAAAAATATTATATTGAACAAGAAAAATCATAACTTATGAGAGAGACTGAGTTACTTTTTGTAATGTAATGAAAATTATAGCTCAGACCGATGTAGCTAATTTCTACTAAGTTTTGATCGAAGAAAAAATTTAAAAAAAGAATCAATTAAGAACAGAAAGCTTAAATGTTGCCGGGCAACCCGTCCCGAACAGCTACGCTTTCGATCCGCCTTGAAAGCGACGTCCATCAATCCTGACCGCGGCAGATCGACCTCAACAATCCTCACGACGTCCGCTTGTCGCTCACCGCTTTGCGTTGCCAGGGAGCTTGTTTTTGTGTCGCGTCCTGCGATACGACGGCGGAAGCAGACGTTTTTGAAAGGTTTTGCCCGTGATTTGCGATATTTTGAACATTAAAAATAAGAAATGCTGGATGGGTCGCCGGGCAACAGAAACACTCAACTGTGCTGAGAACGAGTAGGTAGCTCTCACCAGGGAGTGAGTATAATGTGCCAAATCAACCAAGGGGAGAGTCGAGCCCTACTGTGTACCAACGTCTCCTCACCCCTGTTTTTATAGAGTGAATTTAAAAAACCTAGAACGATATGTTGTTATTACTATTAATTATTCTTATTATCATTACTGGTCTTATTATTATTCCTATGATCCTCGTCATTAATATTCTCTTGTTTGAATATGGCATGGCTCCGTCATGTGACTGTGTTTTGACTGTTCGGGACGTTCTCAGCTGAGAAGTGCGCAGCAACAGAGACAGAGTTTGACGGACGAGACCCTTTTCTTCTTTTCTTACCAAGAGGAATGTGCTCGCCGCCGAGCCAACAACAAAGCAGTCTTTTCTCTTGGCGAACCCCCAACGACACCTGCTCCTCATCCTCCTAAAGAGGGAACGCTGTACAGATGAGAGAGAGAAGTTCTATATTTGCAACAGAGGTGACTGTTTTGTTTGTACAACGTGGTTTTGAAATCTTTCAGACTTTTCAGGAAACCAGAATCTCAAGTTAGTCACCTACCTGCTCACTTACAACGGTACGTTTTTGATTTTGAAAAAATCGAACTACAAATTCTAATCTCTAAATGAATGTCTTCAATTCCCGCCGGGGAAACATATCTGCACTGTTCAAAATCAAAAAACGACTCTTAGGAAAAAGACCTAAAACTCTCAGCTTCATTCCCGATACACTGTAGCTCCACTGTGTTGTATCAACGATTCGTTTCTTTCTTTCTCTCCCAGGTCTTTTTTGCTTTTTGTTTGCTGGATTCCTCAGGATCCACTGTGGTGCCAACGTGATAACTCACAAAGTAGTATTTGAAAATTATTTCAAATACTACTAATCTACACACCTCTTCTCCTTCACATCGATACACACGAGTTTTGCCAAACAGAACGAGAATTTGCACAAAAACGATCCATTGGCTCCATCGGTTCACCGCTTCCCTTCTCTCCTCCAATCATTTCTAAGACCAAAGTACTGTGGTAGTAAATTGACCCTCGTAGCCCCGGACCCGGCCCCAGCTGTTTATCAACCGTCACCCATACAGATGCTACTTCAGCACATGTATACACAAACATCCAAGTGTACTCGCGCGCACACACACAACCACACACACAGATGAATGTATTCTCTGAGAAATTAATACTGTTCAGCAGCTGGTTTTTTCCTGTTCCTGATATATGGGCTGTATTCAAAGTGTCTTCATCTGTCTGGCAGAAAAAAAACCTTCATCAGATGGCCACTTGTGTTTCAGAGCCGGGGATGAATACGGAATATTTGGATTTCCTCGCACCGGTTCGTGTCACCAATTGAACCAAATGTTGAAGCCCTAAAAAAAAAAAATTGCCACTGCATTCAGTTACTGAAGCGATAGAAAAACGGGGGGTTCTGCCTTATCAAAGGTTTTCAGCTGATAGAAGAAATGTGATAGTGATGTGATTAGTATCGCCAGTGTGGTGAAAAAAAAGAGACTATACATGTATATCTGCAATATCTGCAGGATCTAAAACACTGGAGGCTGGAAATGTGACAGCAAAAATACTGTTTATACTTTACAGAACTGTGCTACGACGACTTATCTACGAAGACCATAAAGACGAGGGATGGAGTCAAGAACATTTCAATTCAGCTGATTTTTGAATTTTTCACGAGCTTTGCGGTGTTACAAGCGCTCGACGGACTGAACTGCAACCCCCCGCTTCCTGAATTGAAACCGAATTGACTCCAGCCCTGAAACGACACGGACAGCTACACACACACACACAATAGACACAACCGAGCTGGCAAACAACTGACAAGTTTATTGGTGAATGGAAACACTGTATAAAATAATTTTTTTTCTCTCTGCTATAACGAGTCGAGAATGCTCAAGTTATTTAGCCCCGGTTAAAGCCATGATCGTGGGCGGGTGAAATCACCACAGCTGTTCGCGGCTCTGCAAAAAGCACATTTGGTTGTGTGGCCAGATCATATTTTCTCCTCCTTCTCACAGCAGCAGCTACGACGTGGTTCCTCTGCTTCTGCAGCGAAGCCCCTCAGATCCTGAAGGACGCTCCTGAGCTGTGGTTGTTTTCACGTCACACCTCCCAGATTGTGGCTTTAACCCAAACAACAGCCTTAAAAACGTTTTCGATTTTCTTTGAATATTTTTAACTTTAGCATTGCTTTGAAAATCGAAAAAATCGTTTCTTAACTTATACTTTCCTGACTGCAATTTTGTAATTGCTTGATTCTTAAGCCTCACTTGAGCATTCTTTGAGTAACAGTAATATCAATGTAGCGATGTATTAAACTGTTTTTTGTTTGTTTTCCCCCCCTCTGTTCTGTTTATGAACAATAATGGCCTGAATTTATCACGTGTCAGAGAGTAGCAGAGCTCGTCCAGGATCCGGCGACAACGAGGCCGGCGGTCGAGGCGCTCGCTCGACCGTGACCCCGGACCAGCGCCGCTGCTCTCTGAAGCGTGATGAGGAGAAACTGTGTTTTTGAAACAACAATGCCTAGAAAGTGGAAATAAATAGAGGTCCTTCTGACAACAGACAGACAATGGAGCATGCTGCAAGGAAATCCTTGATGGGAGTTTGTGTAATATTCTTCTGGTGAATGACTCAGGAGTGAGCGAGCAAGAGGGGGGAGGGAGTGAGAGAGAGAACGCTCTGCCATAGGATCTCTCAGAGGCTTTTTCTTTATTTTCCTGTCAAAAAATTTAAATGAGCACAATAAAATAGCCTTTCTTTCACCGGCTCCTTTCCTGGAGAGATCACAGACGCTTCAAACACACTCAGGACTTTCATTCCACTTCTCCACGATGGCTGATTGCTCGAGTAAGTCATGGATGTGTGGTGGGAACTGCTCTCAAAGATGGCACCCTGATGAAAGATGCTCGCCTGGCGCGTGAGACAAAATGTTTTCTAGCTTCCGGGTTTTTCGGCACCGCTGCACATCAGCAGCGTTACATTGGGATGATGTCACCGAAGTAAAACTCCCATTTCCAGGCTTTACAAAAGTTTCAAAAAATATGAACCCTCCATGGTTTGACACTTCATAATAGAAGGAGTTAAAGAATGATGTAGGTGACACAAATGTAAGCAGCTCTCGTAATACAACCCATGGAATATATGTTATTTTATCCGAATCAGAAAACAAACATTCTTACTTCCAGTGGTCCGTCTTTGAGGGTGTTTCCACCTCTGTGCTTTTTCATCTGGTTGAATCAACTCTGGTTTGTTTCCCCTTTGATGCGATTTGTTAAGGCGGCTGTGGACCGTAGACTGTAAATAAAGACGGACCATGTGTCTCCACTTCGTCCAGAAATGAAGCTAAAACATCCCAGAAGATACAACACGCTACAGTCTCAGCTGTTAATCATGACGTTTCAACCTGTTTTCATATCATCAAATAACTAACTAAATCCAAACTTTTGAACACTTGAATATCAGTTTGATAGGAACTACCTAAAATGACAGAAACCATCTTTGAGGAAAATGTATCTGTTTACTTTGACTTTTTAGTTTGGTCCATGTCCAATCCACTAACATGGAGGAAGCAGGATTTTTTAACCTATACTGCAGCCAGCCACCAGGTGGCGATCAAGACACTTTGGCTTTACTTTTGGGCAGCTCTCACGCCGTCCATCTTTGTGTACAGTCTATGATGTTGACCGACCTGATCAGATCCGCCTGCCAGCTGCGCTTTGCATTCTGGGACGCAGCGGAAGATACGAACTGTAGCAGGTTATCGGAAAAATTAAACAAAGGGACCAACGTGCCACTAAAACATCCAGAAACTTCAACAGTAATGAACGAGCCAAGAGACAACGCTGCACTTACAGTATTTCATCATAACGATAAAAGCAAGAGGGGATAATAATGCAGTGGAGCTGAACACCTGTATCGAATCTCAAATGGCCAACAAATTACACCTAATTGACTGAAAAGCAAAATACCAGCAGAGGTAATGAAGATAATTAGTTTTTAAGTGAAAGATTGATCAGATGCTGACGGGACACAGAAGTTAGTTTCCTACAATGTGACCCTGCACAGTTCAGAATGTAAAACTACACACAACTCTGAGCTAATTTGTACTTTTACTGCATCACACAACAACATGAGGAGACGACGATAATTAAATATTCAAATTGATTAATCCATGACCGGCTGATATTTGCGAACTGTTTTTGGCTCGTAGTTAAATATAATCCTGTTAAATAAATTACACAACTCCTGTCAGAAGAAAAATACTTTTGGCAAACACGGCTGCTCAGTGCAAACAAAAATCACAGTGAATGTAAATGTGGGCCAAATGAGCTCCAGGAAAACTTGGATGAACATGGACACTGACTAACTCCAAGACACCCTCAGTCAAAAACACTGCTTCAAGGAAGACTTGAAATCCATCGGGGGGAAAAGAGATATAGCGCCATGTTGAATTGGCACTGAGAATGAAAGGCCCTATTTGGAGCGTGTCCTTGGTGAAATTAATTAGGATGCTTACTTTGCTGGGTTTTAATTAACAGCAGCGAGTGTATGGACCAAGTGAACCATCTAATGAGGAGTGTCTGGAGAGCGAGGATCTCTGCTCAGAGCCGGTCAAGACGCATTCTGGAACTCGGCGTTTAACGCGCCAAGAAAAAGCAACGGCAGACGGATTGAAGATCATTATTCCCCGTCTCCTTATTTTTTTAATCCGAGGAAGTTTCCAGTGTTTGTCGATTCAACCTACTTCTCCGACAACAAACAAAAGCTTCCACGTGGATTTTGAAACCTTCAGCAGCTTAAACAGCAAAAGTCTAAAATGCCTGCGCCAAAGTTATCTAACATGATCCTAACACACACACACATACACACATACACATACACACACAAAGCCATTTTCCTCATTGTTGCACAATCCAATTTGGTTCAGAGTCGTTTAATGAGAAGGTTTACTGTGCACCAAGCAGCGGTGCGTGGCTCTGAAAACAAGAAGCTCTCCCTCTCTCTCTTTTTGTTACCGCCTGACACTGTGGTTACAAACAGAAGGTTTGAAATCCTACATGAACCTCACAAGAACACAACCGCTTATCCACCTGCAGCTGTTTTACACACCGTGGATGGTTATGTCACAGCCGGCGCTGGGTAAGTACTCCTGTGACAGACTTACAGCGGAAATCCACTGATTTACACATGGAGATGGGTTATTTGTCACAGGGAGCCGCGCTCAGCTGCTGAAAAACAGATGTGGAGAAGCTGCCGCAGCGCGAGAGGAGAGGAAATCCCTTAAATCACAACACCTGGGAGTTCGAGCTCAGGAGCTGAACGTTTCCAGCACAACGCTCGAGTTACAAACTGGTGGGACGAGGCAGGTGACGTCTAATACAACACAATCCAGATTGATTTTAGCAAAAAGTCGAATCCAGGGAGTGGATTTTGGAATAAAAATATTATTGTTGTCAAAAGAAAAAGCCAAAATCTCTATGAAACCTGGTAACATTTCAGACATTATTTAAAGGACTAATTTGACATTTTGGGAAACCGAGGAATGAGCTCGTGTATTTTTGGCATAAAGCCTGGAAGCAGGGGAAAGGTTTTCAATATATTTGCAGAGGCACAATTAGTAGTTTCTGTACCAAACTAACTTCTGATACCATCTTCAACCCAAAAGTTCTTTCAAGTCATTTTGAGTTTTAGTCTTTATTTACTTTCAGTGCAAATCAATCACTTTCAGGTATTTTCTATATTCAAGTTTCTGTTTATAGAATGACAGCGTCTGTCCTGAAGCTGCTTGTCTGTTTATCCTGTGGTGATGAAGTGCATTACACATTCTTCTCTCAAGATACAGCACAGATTTGAATTTATTTTTTATTTTTTTTTAGAACCAAACAATAGAGTGAACTCTGCTTTTACAGATTCAGCTGTGAACAGTTTATAAATATAATAAAACTAGGTCCAAGCTGCAGCAGTAAAAAGTTAACACAACACAAGTAATTAATCTGTGACACATGTAGAATACTGTTGCTTTCAAAACCTAATTATTCAATTAATCAATTAATTAAGTTTTTAAATACATTTTTAGTGTTTGCTGCAAGTATGTATTTAGTTTTACTTGTGAGTATTACATCTTTGTAATTACTTCAAGATCTGAACACAACGACCAAATACTGTGCACGACTTTGTTCATGTTCTTTTGCTTATTCAAGAAGACTTGGGAACTGAACACTGCAGCACAGACATCAGACTGGAATCAAATGTTCTCATCTGTCCTTAAAAAGCAAATAAACTTGTTTCTCATGATGCCTCTTCTTCTAAGAAATCTTTTCTCCAGCACTAAAGTGACATTGAACTCTTCAAATCTAAAAGCAGGATCCTCTTCATGTCTGATATTGATTTTTCGAGGGATATTTACAAGGATGTGGAGATTTTGAACTCTCATTTCAGGGGCTTAACCTTCCGAGTGGAACAACCCTTAAGATTCATTCTGGATTCATTATGGCGTCGTAATTCATCTGCAGCAGCACCGTTCAGCTCCATCCCAAACCGACTGAGGGAAAGATGTAACTCCGGTGCAGGTTCATTACACCTTATCTTTAAACGGCTGCAGCACAAGTGGCTTCGGGGCCTGACGGCGGGCGGCTTCTATCAAGACGGCGCGAAGGGAACACATCCTAACAGGATCCTTCCATTATCCCTCCATCTCCCTGTGTCTGTACTGTGTGATTTTAACCCAGGGCAGGTGAGTTTGGTGTGTCTCCATGGTTACATCATCAGCCTCCACAACCTCATCCTCCTCCCTTTTGTGACACCTCAGATCTCGGGCTCGCTCTCAAACTCGCACAGACAGACAGACATGAGCCCTTAAAGGGATAGTTCACCCCAAAATTTAAAAAAATAAACTCATTATCCACTCACCACTGTGCCGATAGAGGGGTGGGTGAAGTCCACAACACACCTCTGGAGTCTCAGGGGCAAACAGTGTAAACAATGCTGAATCGAATTTGAATGCCAGGGCTTGGATGACACCACAGGAGGAATATGGAGGCGTGTTGTGTTTTTCTTCTGTTGTTTTTCTACGTTTGAAGAATCGATCCCCACTTACTTCAATTGTATTGGATTTGGCTGCAACGCTGTTTACCCCTGAAACTCAAACCCTTCACCCCCCATTGGCACAGTGGTGAGTACATAATGAGTGAATTTTAATTTTTGTGTGAACTATCCCTTTAATAGATGCGGGGAGATATTCATATTCACAACGATTGAAAAAACGGTTTTGAACCCTCTGATTTGATTTTGTTGTTGAACTTTTTAAAATTCGACGTGGTATTTACGTGAACATGACACTGGGCGGTTTATAAAAAAAAAAAAGAGCACTCCTGGCCAGCAGAATGAAAGATTTCAGGGCCCCGTACCCAGTGGGGCCAGTTGAAAAGGGCAGCCAAACAACTTGTGGTATTACTGCCGCTGGAGGAGAGCCTGCATTAAGTCCAGTTCTGAGGCGCTGTGGTTGAGCGCTGCCCTTTCCTCGCTGTGGTCTTATCAAAGCAGTCGTATGCAGAGCGGAGTGGGACCCTGCAGCTCACACTTTTGGAGCACAAGCAGTTGTCAGGCTCGTCACAGCCGGCGCCGCACAGACCAAAATATCTGTCTTTTATGTGTGTGTGTGCTGCCCGTCCCCCCCCCGTCACTCCATAGCTGTCCACACTGACGCCTGCCCGAGTGCAGGAGGAGGCCTCCCTACAGGCACAAACAATAACCCCCCTTCCCTCAACCTCCACATGGCATTTACAGTGACGGGATGGACGACAGCCGAGATATGAGGATAGAAAGGAGAAGGGGAGAAAAGAAAAAAAAAAGGAACAGGAAACAGCATTATGAATAAGAGGCTAAGCCAGATAAGAGAGGACAGAAAGACGAGGCTCTTCGCTCATTTTCAGGGTTGTGCTTTCTCCCCGAGCCCTGGGAGTCATCTCTGGGAAATAACCTTCATTTTTGAAAAGGGAATTAGAGCCGCTGTCTCTCTCCAAGATTGTGGCCTAATGTGGGCCAGCCTGTGGGAGGAGGCCGGAGAGAGAGTGATGACACAGATAATAACGGGAAACACTCTCACCGCTGTATTAATACATATTAAAATCAACCTGCCAACGGGAGGGCCCCGCTTCTCACTGCAGCGCACGCACACACACACACACACACACACACACACACACACACACACACACACACACACACGATAGGCCAAGCAGCATTAATAATGTACAGTGTAAGTGAGAGAACGCTGTGTAAAGGTCGGGGCCCGACTGAGAGGAGAACAACATGACTTGTGAGTTAATAGGTCAGTGGTTATACTGGTGTATCCTCCTCTTGACTGAAGGGATGTGATTCGGACCTGCTCCTAAATAAATAGTTATGAGGCCGGAGATGTCGATGCAGAGCAGCAACATCGCTTTAAAAAAAAGAAAAGATCCAAGGGAACAAGATAAGTTTAAGAACGAGGACATAGGATGAACTAAAATAGAACGAGGTAAAGCTCAAACCTCCGCAAAGGCCAAACGGCCCCTGAAGCTCCTTTAAGGAACTTTTCAGTTTTCTTGATTTTGGCCCCTCTGTGGACGGAGGCATGTCACCAGTTGTAAAAACCTCCAGACAGCGTGTGCACTGTGTTTTGGAACATGTAAGTGAGTTCAGGACACACCAGGAAAACACCGCAGCTCCCTTTAGGTTGTTTTTACTGCAGTGATATAACATGAGACAAAGACTGCCTCAGTTTACGTCATCTTGTTAGATCTCTGCTCCAAATGCAAACTCAACATATTCGTATAAAAATAAAAATATATAAAATATGAACCCATTTGTCAGTTTAAACAATCTCAAATCTAACAATATTAGAGTTGACATAACAACTAAGTATTAAATACATTTATACAGGTGCCCAAAATTGCACACACTCATAGATCAGTTCCCTAAACATCAAAACAACAAATAATTAGAAAAAGGTAAAGAAATATCTCAAAATGATAAAGAAAGAGAACAAATTCCTGGATCTGCCACCTGAAGCGAATACACACAGCTCTTTTTGTGTTGTCCTATTTACAAACAAACAAACAAACAAACAAACCGTCCAATCAACAAACAAAGGGTGAAAACATGGTGGAGGTAATAACCAAAGCTGCACTGGAATCCTGCTGCTTTCATTAATACTTCTTTCACAAGTATAAACAGGTTTTTTGAATTTGCAAAAAAAAAAAAGAGAAGCCAATTGACTCTGTTCCCATTGCTGGTGGAGGAGTTTGCCTTTTTGTTTTATTTTCACATTTCACAATCAATGTCACAAATGCGCTGGAAACGTTTAGGGCCATTTAGGTGGCAACGCCTTAAAAGTGCGCGTCATATCATCGCACAGGAATGAGAGAAGAATAAGAAATTGGCACGTTCACCCGTGTCAGAAGCCAGATGTTACAGGGTGGAGGAGTGTGCACACATTTCTACACCAGATGCAAGAAATGAAGGAGCTGGAACACGATGCCTAAGAAGTCACTTAGCAGCGAGAACGACGTGGAGGACAGGCAAAGTTAGAGAAAGACTAAATGACAGATATTTTTGGCATTTAGCCTCCCTTCAAACCGTGCCACCTTTTTACTAAATGACCACAAAAGGTGACGCCGAGCTGGCTCGAGATGCACAAACTCACACCGGCGCGCACACATCCCCGCGCACGCACACGGGCTCACAGAGTGAAGGAGGGCCAAGACGAGAGATCAAGGCAGCACAAATTAAAAGTGCTCTAATTAGCCAAACTGTCACTCTCCTGCGCTGGCAGCCATATTGGAGTCCCGCCTGGAGACCTGCCTGCACTTTTCAACTGGCCCTCGGAGCAGCGACACGCACTGTACGGGAGCGAGGATTAGAGGCAGCGGCTGTCGAGAATCACACGCGCCAGACGTTAAGCGCCGCGGCAGCTCCAAAGTGTAAAAATGAATGGGGAGAGATGTGTTAATGGAGCCGCTCCATCATCAGAGGTATAAACTTTGCCCTGGTACGGCTCCCTCCAAATTTGTTCTCCTGGCCTGACACCAGTTCCGAACTGCATAATTGCACCATTAAACTCGACCGGTTGTTGTGCCAGAAAAGGAGCATTAGGCTGGTAATGGCTGAAAATATCCACAATTTCAAAGGATCTGACACGTATTTACTTCAAAGTGCTTGATTTAAAAGACGGGACGGTGGCTTTCGTCTGTTTTTGGTCAAAGACTGAAAGATGGACGACATGACTGCTCCTCAAAAGTGAAGCCAAAGGGTCACGATTGCCACCTGGTGGCCGGCTGCAGAATAGGTCATGAACATCGCCTTCTTCATGTTGGTGAACGGGAGACAGAACAAACTTAAAAAGTCAAAATACAACATGAAATAAATGTTTCTCACAGGTTTCTCTCATTTGAGGTAGTTTTTACTCACACTGATGTTTGTAGGAGCTCGTTTCTGTGAAGTTTGGTTTTAATTAGTTACTTGATGCAATAAAAATGGGATGAAATGTCTTGATTGACAGCTGAGCCCACCCCCGATCGCCACTGCACTGACTCGGTCTCCAAATGCACAAGATGGCAGCTTTTACATCCAAGATATTTTGGGCTATATTTTGTTTTTAAAACACAGACACGACTTACACATTGTTTTTAATTTGTCGTTTGTATTAGATTTCCTGACATTTAAAATCTTGGCCACAGAGAGTTTTTAAAGTATATTAGTATATTTGCTGAGAGCTGCATTTCCAGATTAGAATAGAAACAACAAAACTGTGTCAAATGAAATGTCTCTGTAAATTTACTGGACTCCAAACTGATTGAATAGAATTTAATGCCGGAACACAATGGCTGCCTGGAAGGTAGAAAATCAATTTGCTTTGGAAAATTGAAATAAACTGGAGAGGGAGTTGAAGTGTTTCACCACTGAACCCCGAGTGGTCCAGTGATACACCTGAGGGGTCATGAGACGATGTGAGATGATCAGCCTTGTTTCTGAAATAATATATTCACATATAGTTTACATCTGGGAACAAGGAAACAACAACATGTCAAAGACAAATGAGTCAAGAAACCAAAAGTGTTTTAATCACAGAAGCACTTTCACCCGTCTTTGTGTCCAGGGGCCTGTTGGTCGAGCACATTGTTATTCTGAGGCAGTGGAAAGTGGTTTCACTTTGACCAACTAAAACCTGTTTGAAATTCATGGTGCAGTTTCACTAAACTGTTTTATGGATGAATTATGATACATTAATGTGTGTGTCTACATTAGAGGGTCAACTCCATCACGTGATGGAACTGTGAATGTCCTCTGGTACTACCTGGCAAAACAATGTGCCACGGTGCACCGGTCTTTTCAGGTGAATGAGAGATGGTTTGTTGTGTGATAGAACGAAGACACACCCATGACAGGTGGAGACATTTAGATCAAAGTGGTACAGCAGCCTATCAAATGAATATTAGATATTAGATATTTAAAATAAAGCCCAGATAGTTAAATCTAAAAATTACCAATATGCTTCAAAATTCAGTAAAACGATCGTTGTGCTATCTGAAGCTAATCTGCTTGAACCAGATAGCTGGTCAGAGGTCAGTTTTTAAAACTTGTGTGAACATCTGGCTGCATCTCTAGATGTCAGTGAGTCATTTGCTATGCACAGTGTTACTATTACAGAAAGAAATGTTGGCTAAACTATCCGAAATATCCCGTTTGTAAAACCTTTTAAAAGAAAAGCATCATCATCAACAATCAAAAGTGCAGCGTCAGGTAAAGTCTGGACTGAATTCAGCTGAAAAGTGTTTTTAGGGTGGTCCAGCCACACATTGCTGCATGTACACATGAACACTGTCTCACCCTTGTGTTACTGCACCTTCCTCGGTGCTTCACAGTATCACGTTACCTCAGCTCCGAGGGGAGAAGACAGTGGGACCTGAGCTAAAGCGTGACAGCTGCTCTGTCTCTCTGCTGGGGGGGGGGCAGAGATTTGGAGAAAGACTCACTTCAGAGCAAACGATGCTGAGTGGAAAACGGGCAGAGGGAGAGTTAAGTGAGAAAGGTAGAGACAGGAAGGAGAGAGGGATGAGAGATGAAAGAAATAAGTGACAGGTCCTCTCTCTGTGTCCCATAAGCCTCTCTGGTTCCTGGCTAAGGGGATGTCTCTTCTCAGCGAGCCTCACTTACAAATATTTCTCCTTGGTGAGAAATAAAAAAAGCTTGAAGACGAAGTTTTAAATGCCACTCCTTTACTTTTCTCATAAATTAAACATGCTTGAGAATTGCTTTTAAAGATTCAGCGCCGCCTCGAAAATGATTTCTGCAGCGTATTTTCTTTTAAACGCACTTTTCAAAATCGATTGTTTACCGCGTGATGAGGACGGGTGCCTTTCCTTTGAGTGTGTGAAAATATGAAAGTATGCTGCAGAGTTATAAAGCTAAAGCGTTGGCATTTTCAACCTGGCTCCACCACCTCATTCAAAGTTAATGAGATATCAGGGCGTGTGCTAATTGTTTTCGACTGAGAGATGATGGGCTGATGAAATAAAGATAAAGGAATGAATAAAAGAGGGGGAAGACGTGGGGGGAGCAGGAAGGGTGCGAGGCGGGAGGACAATCGAGGGTTTAACAGGTAATGAAAGGCAGGAATGGAAATAATATGGAAGACGGCTGAAAGGAGAAGGTCTTAGTATTTCTTCTTTGTGGGCAGAGTTCACAGCCACAGAAGTTTAACAAGAGGATCATCCATTTCTTTTTTGTTGCCCACTGAGGAACCAACACTCAAATCTTCACGTAATGAAAATCTTTTATTTTATTTCTTGAGTATCAGGAAATTCTCACTGATGAAACAGAGCCAACGATGAGTTAAATCGACTGCAGGACAATATGTACAGAAATGATTGATAAACACACGGCGACTTTTCACCTGTACAATAAAGCTGTGTCCGAAATCACCCACTATTCCCTACTTCTCTATGTAGTGATTTCTATATCGAGAACTTGAATCGGCAAAAGAAAAAAGTTTCGTAAACTTTAAATGTTTATTTTACACATGGTATATACACTTTAATGTAAACAAAAATGTTGAATGACAGTCTTTAAATGTGGAAATGAACGTGCCTCAGTTTGTTTACTCTCGTCTCTCTGCCGCGAGAGCACAACGCGGTAGTGCACTATTTATCATGATGGATTATGGTAAAACAATGAGAGCACTTTATAGGGTATAACAAATTTCACTAAGCACTCAGACAGCCCTGCAAAATGCGTACTTACTACATAGTGATTAGTGAGTGACTTCGGACACAGCCGATGTTTGTAATGATCTCTTTCTTTATATGTTGACTCTGAGATACACTGGCCACCTTTCCAGGATGCACCAGGCTTCTCGCCAAGTTTCAGCTATAAGGATGAGAAGGACAGATTATAAACGGAGAAATGATTCACACTTTATTAGGATTTAGACAGAAAACAGCCCTGTGTTAAAAAAACACCGGGACCACATTGTTGGGGAGGTGCTGCTTCAGGTCTTGGTGATAAAAGAAACAAGTGCAATTTATTTTCTGAATCCAATAGTTGGAAGGTTTATCAGACACTAAAACACGGTAACAAGACAATTAACACATTTTCCTGTGCTTCTTCCAAACCAACATCACAGGGATAAACACTGGAAATGACATTCACGCTCATGAAATGAATCTAAAAGGAAAGTAAAGTCCAACACACTGACTAACACCCGACTGGTCAAAGGAATGTCTGCAGATTATTTGTTGCATTGTGGGCAAAGCTGAGATTGATATAACTGTTTGACCAGAGGACCCTACGTGTTTTATTGGATTTCCAGACCCTCTACATCAGCATCCACCACTCCATTATCAGACTGACCCCGTTTGTCCTGAGCTATATCAGCCCCCCCGTGACCACCAGTCGCTCTCGCCTGTAAACTCGCCGGTATCTCGTCCAGATGACACCGTTCTCTGATAAAGACAGTTTCTTTTTTTTCCACGGAGGTCTGTGAACTGCACTTAGCTCAGCTGCTCACCTGGGACTAAGCCTTCAGAGAGCTCACCAGAGCCGCTCCACCTGACGGCACGGCAGCAGCCGCGATCAAACGGGGAACCAAACAACCGGGGGGGGAGAATTGTCAACTTACTCGGCTCATTAAAAAAAAAAAACTCTCAGCAGCCGCGGTATTGTCTCGACTCATTTGGAGGAAGAGCAGGAGAAGTTACCACAAAGTTGGTGCAGCAGAGTTATTATTATTCATTAAAGTCAGTCTTTCAGCAGCAGCCAGTCAGACCAACGCTTTATTGATTACCATTTGCATTGCAGCTTTAAAACAAGAGGAGAGGATACAGCAGTTTAATGGGACGGGGGGGGACGGGGGGGATTATAAAGCCAAAGAGCATCTGACACTCCTGAAGCAGAACAATTGTATGTGACACGTCTGAATGTGATTCACAGCTCATCGGAAATCCTCTCAAATACGACATGTAGCTGCCGGCTGTGCAGGAGATGTGCTATGTTGTCGAAATGAGAGCGGGAGGACAACAAAAGACAAAGACAGAGGACAGTATGTAGCATGTTCTGTTCGGGGGGGAATATGTTTTCTCATGAGACATATGGCTGCACCAGCTGGAGCTCTTATATTGTTGCTATGATAAGTGGCTTTATTCTCGGTTCACTTCCTTTCGTTTCTCAGTTTTATTGGATTGCTCCCTTGCTTCCCTCCCCCCCCCCAATCTTTATTTCTGCCATTTCTCTTTATTGCTGCCAGGAAATTTAGTTGACTTGTCTCGTGCTTGCACTCACACGAACACACACGGGCACGATCGTTAACCAAATTCTAAACAGGAATTATTCATCGTTCATTACAATAAGATTAACATCCGAAGACCTATTTCTGTGTTTTAAATCCTTTTCCCAGTGAATTTTAAAAGAGTTTCGACGACTATAAAACATTAAAGCTTCCCGTGTGGGTGCTTTCTTTGTCCTGTCCCCACTTCAGGACACACCAGTGTCTAGTGACATCTTTTATGACGGCGTTGAGCGGGGGAACAACATGAGTCTACTGTACAACAGCCTGCGATAAAACATTTAAATATATTTTATGATAAAGATAGTCTTTTCCAAAAAAATACCTTGTTTGAAATAACATGAAATTTGTTGGAATCAAATCAGACCCAACCCACAAAACTTAGCCCTAAATTAACGTGTCGTAACATTAACATCTCACTTGAATGACTAACACACAGAACTATGATTTATGTGTTTTAAGTCTTCTATCCAAAGTATTCAAAATATTTCAACGGATTACTTCCATAAACTGTAGATAAAGATGGACGATGACAGCTGCCAAATCAAATGATCTTAATCGCCCCCTGGTGGCGAGCAGCAGCATAGGTCATAAACCCCGCCTCCTCCATGTTAGTAGGCAGGACAAGGACCAAATTAGAAAGTTACATAATTTTTTCTCAAAGATTGTCTCTGTCATTTTAGAGAGTTTTTAGTCTTAGAGTGTTAGTTTGGTATTAAATAGTCGACCATGTGATTCAGCACTACTTCAAAAAGGCAGCTCCACTCCACGATCCCCCACTGCCCATACTTTGACTCCAAATAACATAAAAAGTTCAAGATGGCGGCGTCCGTATTTGGAATTCTTTAGCTTCGTTTATGTACAATGGGAAGTGGAGACACGTCGGCCATCTTCAGTTAGAGTCTATGATTACTGCTCAAACTCCTAAGTCAGGATTTTGTGTCCAGTTTTCTCCATTTTGTGTTAAAGAGAACAAATGTTAACACTCTGCCTTTGATCACACAGCACAGTCTGCTACACTTTCACACTTTAAACTGTGTGAAATTTGGTGAGATTATTAGAGATCAAATATTGACTGTTTTCCCACCAATGTTCAAACAGCGGTGTGAAATCTGAGTGCGGTCAGAAGTCGGCAAGCTTTTCTCTAATCTCTAAATTGTTTCCCCCTCTACTTACAGCTTCTTCTGACACACGGACCAGAGAGAGACAAGTATGACACAATATCTACGCACAAAAAAAACAACTGATATTGATGAAAACTTGAAATGTTTATAAATCCAAGAACAAATATGAATAAAGGAACAATAATAATTCATTGCATTCATGTCTTCTACTTAGCACTGCCTTTAAATTGGCTTACACTAGTTGTAGACACAAAAATCTGTGTAGAGCCTTTTCAATGAGGTCATGAGAGAGAGGACACAAAAGGCTGAATAAAGAGTCAACACAGATTCGGCCTCGGGTAAAAAAAAAACACACTAAATACATTCCTGCAGAAACACTCGACCACACATCTCTATAAAAAACATCCTCCAAATCCAAACATCATTGGCTTTTGTGTCATTTTCACGACTCTGTCCTGTTGACAGATAAAAAAGTATTTTTAAAAGATCAATTGTTGAATACGGCACCAATAGGGATACGAAGTTGATTTCTTAGACTTTTGAATGCAACATTTAAGTTCTTCCACAAAAAGACCTAAACCAAACCATCCAAATTCCAGAGCTATTGAGAAATATAGAGATATTTATTGAGAGATTTTCTAAATTTCTTGATAGACTAAAAAAAAAAAAGGTAAAAAAAGACAATGAAAAATATAGATTAGATTAAAACCAAAGTGAATCTCCATCTTATTACGTTCCGGCCCCGTGTCTGAGATGGTGCCAGGTTACTTCAGATGGTGGTTTGTCTGCTGAAGAGGTCGAGCGTCACGGCAGAGAGGAAAGCCGGGATGCTCTTCTGGTGATGCAGGTGAAGCGCCACCATCTCTCCCAGAGTCTTGGAGAACTCGGTCTCCATGAGCTGCATGCTTCCATTGGGGCCCTGCACACAGAAACACAATAACATTAACACACATGCAATAAAAAAAACAACACACAATATTGAATAATGAGATCTGGGTTCTTCCACCACATCCATCTCCGGGGAGAAACTTTCAAAGTGAAGTAAGATCATTTAAAAGTTGTTATTGTCTACTGGGGATACGTCAAGAGTGTGTGTGCATTGTGTGTGTGTGAGTGCATTCACAGCAGGGTGAAGGTGTCTAAATCTGTGTGGATTAATTAAAAGGAATGAGGAGCAGCTCGGGGCGATGGAGTGAAGGAGAGAGGGATGAGGGAAACGAGGGATAAAGTAATTAAAGCATCACAGGAAGGTAGGTAGCGAGGAACAGAGTCCCACGGCATGCTGGGAAGATATTGAGACATCCGAGAAATGTCCTGTGTCCATGTGTGGAGGAAACACAGATCATTGTTTGACAATTTTATCATGAGAAGGCTCATAAAATGTGAAGGGACAACACTGAGGAAAAAGTATCAAGATAAATGAAAGAGCGGGAGACGAAAAGGGAACGGGTTTGGAAAAGAAAGATTTAATACTGTAATACATCATTTAACACATGAACACTTACTGAAGGTCCAACCTCGAAAATGTTATATCATAAAGCCTGATTGTTGATTCTACCTAAACTCAGCAGAAGCAGCGGAGTTGCTGGTATGTTTCAGTTTGATGCAAGTAAAAAAAAAAAAGAGAAAGTAAATCCCACTAGATAAACTAATTAGTGTGCTTCCTCACACACAACAGGCGGAGGTGAACTCAGCTGTTCACTTGTGTGTGATCAGCCACAAATCTCTGATGGGTGAGAGGAGACGATAACTGAACTAATGACATTTGCCAGCTGACTGCACAATGCTAAACCGGGGCTAAATGCAGCATGGAGGGCGCCTGGGGGACGGAAAGAAAAGATTGGCTTGCTACTTCACTGTTCTTCAGGGACATGTACAGAACGGCACTAGTTTTAATCTAGCAAGTTGCAATTTAACGTAGGCTTTAAATGATATTTAGCAGAAAAGGGGGCTAAGGACAACTCTTGTCATCAGAGAACTGCATGCATGTGAAAATTGAGCCTGAGTGACAGGTGAAGACACTTGTGTGAACATGTACACAACCTGGACACAATGACGAGGGCTTCCTGCGAGGATGGTAAAAACTTTAGGTTCATATTTCATTAAGAAACTCTGGTGGGACAAATAAGAAGATGACAGGCCGCCACAGTCCAGGTCATTAATGGAAAACACTGAGGGATGAAAACATGCAACAGCTGGATTTGTTATGGTTATGTGGTTAGAGTCTTAGACTACCAGGCCACCAGGACACTGGGATTAAAGATTAAATGTCTATATTGTCTTTCATTGGGTCATTATCAACCACAAACTAGTTTTATTAAAACAGAAGTCACCTCCTCTGTACTAGATGCATTCATAGTGAGGTGGTTTTAAAAATTATTCTCGCATGAGGCTGGTATTATTATTTTCCCTCCATAATTAAAAGCGTCTCCATTAATCTAATTCCTCAGTTTGAGCATGAGCGACTTCAGGGACTTTCTCGGTGCATCTCTTTGTATATTTTAATAGCACTTAATGGACCAACTTTGACTGAGTCAAAGGACTGAGGATTCAGCCTCAGGGCAATATGGATATGTGTACCAACATGACTTCAGTGCACAAACTAACAGAATCAAACCAGACACATTCAGCACAGAGAACAAGCTCATGCACGCACATTAAGTCCATTTACAACACAGAAACAAGTGTCCAATTAGCAGACAGGTCTGTTAGGACATCACACAATCTCATGGATCTGGTCACGTGGTCTTGATTTCATTCTTACTGCTAAGGCCTGGACACTGAAGGGAGGCGCTCCGAAAGGTTGTAATCACACCATCTTTCTCCTGACTGCTTCTCAACTAACCGCCTCTCTCTGTGGCTTCTCTTCCCTGACGCTCCCTGGTGTTTTCCTTCCCTGCATGTCTGTCTGAAAGCTCTGCCATATCCTCAGGGTGCTGTTCTCTTCACATGCTCACACACCAACACGTGTGCACATGGATCTAGAAACCGCGGGAGCTCTGGGAACATGGAACACATACATCAAAGGAAGAGCAATGACACCAGTTACCATGGAGACATGGAGTTGTCTGAAACACCTTCTGCCAAAGTTTGTCGTCAGAACAGACTGGATGTGTGAGTGGGCGCGTGTTTGTGTGTGTGTCTGTGAGAAAGAGACACAGCGGACGAGCTCATGAAGGCCTGTGGAAGCTGAGGACGCCCACAGTGAGTCAAAAGGAAAAACTGAGATAACAACCTTAAGAAGTGACATGCAAATCAGGAGTATATTCTTTTATTATCTGTATGTTTTTAGTTGTTGGCGTCTTCCTGACTGAGGCCTTACATCTATTAAACTGCAGGGTTCAAAGTAGTTAATTGACAGACTAAGAGTCTGCAGCCGTGCTGGTGGAGGCTCGAACTATGCACAGCAGTGCCTGGAGCTGAATGCTAACATACAAGCTAACCTATGTTGACAATGCCATGACACCATTAGTGAAGCCAAGACTCTAACATCTGGTAATTAGCTCTGAACACAGAGGCTGATGAGGGTGCAATCCCTTTAGCTAGAATCTGGTCTTGAACCAAAGCACTGGTCAAATAAAAATGCTCTCTACCAAATTACAGGGCGGTCTATTCAATACATGTTGGTTGTTATCAGTTAGGGTGTAAGAAGTGGACCATGCACCCAACCAGCATAGTCAATAAAACTGTGGGATATATTGGATTTAAATGTCAAAGGCCCGATGAAACAAAGAGCACACACTCGGATGAGATATATTCCTGAAAAGACATTTCAAACCGAGGCTGTTCTTCCCTGTGTGGAAGGGACTGAGAGCAAAATAACCAATGACAGCATAAGAACTTAATCATCTGGTGACACTTGATGTGCAAAGCCTTCACACAAACATCCCACACGGTGAAGGTTGTGACTCAGCTCGTCATCTTTTTCCACCAGCGCTCCTCTTCGTCCAAACCGAGCACCGAGCGCCTTTCTGGTTTCTCCGTATAATTATCTTTTCTCTCAAACATATCATTATCTCCAGGCGAGAGTTTACTGCCATTTGCAGTCGCATGGCACCAAATTTAGACCAAATATCAATGTAGATATGAATGTTTGTGGAGATTCTTCTGAGCTATGGATTTTTCTGAATGTGCTTTTTTTTTCTCTTTCATTTTTGAGGTAGATCAATATCACAGTGCCAAGGTGAGCTTTCAATATGTTTTTTTTTACAGTAATTGAAGCTGTCACACACTTACTGCTTAAATAACATGTTTTTGTTGAAAGTAGAAATATGCCCCATTGTGACAAAGCTTGAATTCTTCTACTAAAATGATTAGAACGGTGGCATTTAGATGCAGTGGTTAGCACAGTGGCCTCTAAGTTCCAAACCCAGTTCAGCTAAGGCCTTTAAGTGTGGAGTTTACATTCCCCCCCCATGTCTATGTGGGTTTTCTCTGGATTCTACCAAAAAATACATGCAGATTATGGTCAGGTTCATTGGAGACTCTAAAGTGACTGTAGGTGTGAATATGAACTGTGAGTGATTGTCTGTAGAGATGATCATTCTTTTACACTCAAACCCAGTTGACTTATTAAATAACCAGGTTACTCTTAAATTTAAGTTAATTGAATGTACAAATATCAGCATTTAATTGGATATAATTAATGAAAAATAAGAAATGGAAATTAGCATGCTTGCTGTGGCCCTACCTGGCTGCCACTCAAAATCTATTTGTAACCAAATTGGCTAATCTGCCTATTGGAACATTTTGCGATTCTGTTTGTGTATTTGCAGGTTGGGCAGATGTTTTTATCCAAATTGACAAAGAACAAAAAGGGACACCACAGAGCCTTTGAAGTACAATTCAATAAGACAAAGTGAAGCAAATGTAAATGTGCATAGCAAGTGCTAGTTAGGCTTGTTAAGTGGTTAGAGGTGTTAGGAGAGCAGGTGCTCTCGGGAGAGATGAGTCTTCAAGAGGTTCTTGATAATAGAGGGGGACACCCCTAGCATTTGGTCGCTTGTTCCACCATCGAGGATCCACAAACAGTCTGAGCTGTGATTGCTTTGTGTTCAGGGAGGGCACACATCTGTGCAGGGAGGGCACACATCTTCCCCCAGCGTACAGATGGAGTGGTTCCGCCATTTCAACTCGTTAGCACTGTTAAGGTCTGACTTACTCACCCATCAGTAGTTTGTGATTAAAATTAATCATCTTGTTTTATTGGATGGTTCCTCTAAAAAGTTTTATAGGAGGATGAAAGGCCTTTTCTTATTGTTATAAGGGAATTCTTAATTTTCCTTTTTTATGTGCCCCACAGGGTCACATGTTCAACATTGCTTGTTAAATTTTTGTTATAATTTTTTTCTCTCGCTTTTTCAAAAGATGTTAAAAGAAGGTCAGGGGAGTATTTTATTTTTTTTATCATCTTTATTCAAATACTGACCTTATCAATGGTTACTTGCATATTCTCAAATCCCTCAGAAGTATTTCAAACAATGTTTGACCTTTATTAAAAACAACTAGATTCTATTTACATAGAAGTGGATTGAGGATTTCCCTCATCCAGCAGCTGGATGCAGATTTCATAATTTCCTCCTCCAGACACAAGAAAACTTCACTAACCAGGGGTAAGAACCCAACTTACACACAATGTAAGAAGGAGCGGCCTCAACAATTGAGAGAAGTGCTATCCGATTCCTCCCCTCTTTTCATATGTCCATCCAATTAAAGGAAATCAATACTTTCTGGCTTGGGATGCAGGGAGGGGTTTGACAGTGACCTCATCCAACCGAGGAGTTGCATGCTGCCTGAATGACAATCACACACCTCTCCCGATGCAGACAGGGTCAAAGAAAAGGTGCACACCCACGGCCTTAGACAGTTAAGACAGTAACACATGTAAGACAAAAAAGAAACAAATGAAAGAGGCCTTTGTTTCCCTGTAAACATAAAGATAAGGGACAACTCTCTAGCGTGTTGCCTTTCTTTCTGACCTTGAAACAAGCTTTCCCTCTACATTTGGTGTGAGGTGTTTTGTAGTCTACGTGGGTAGACCGTCAACAAGCGAGTCCAAATCTGAGGCGATTTCCAAAGTGAATGGAAAGGGAGAAGGGCTGGTATTGGGGTGAAAACCCTATTTTTAAGGAGTTGATGGGCTACTGGTTGAAATTGACAGGTTGAGGAAGTTGGGAAATTCTGAGGAGTTGGCTAATGTGTTTTTGGTTTGATCACAGACTGTTAATAAAGATGGACGACATCACTGCTCCCCAAAAACGGAAGCCAAAGCATCTCAATTGCCATCTGGTCACTGGCTGAAGTATAGGTGATAAGTGCTGCCTCCTCCATGTTATCGGATGGGACATGAACCAAACTAACTTTTTGCATCTAAGAGTGTAAGAATAAGTAAAGCAAGGCAGTTTGTGTTACGTCTAGAGTCTCTGAATGGAGTAGCACATCAGAACACAATGTCATTATCTGTCAAAGGGTTCAATGATCAGCCACCTTTAGTTATCTGCGGATATTGGTTCTACATGATGCAAAAATTTGGAGACAATTTCTCTATGCGCTGGTAAAATGGCTTTAATGGCTTGCCCACGCTGGCGGTTCTATTTGTAGGGGACAGAAACCACACACTTCAAAACCATGAACCATTTGAAGGTTAGTAACATAAGAGAAAGTGATGAGTTTTAAAAAAGGTAGCTCGCACTAAGGCAGAGAGAGAACTGGACCATTTAGCAACTCAATCACCACTCAGTCAGTTGACGGTAACGGAGACATTGAAAAGGCAGCAACACTCCAGCAAGGACATGAACCCACACTATTCTACCAGGGTGTAAATATCTCGCCTCACACGCATTAAAAGCAAACAATGACACATGTTGTTGGCCTTATGAAGGACGACATCTGAGCTCCAACTAGTTTTTTCAATGCCAGAATATATTTCTTCTACTGAAGAATGGCAAACGTATAAATGTCACCCAAATTTCCTTGAGTCAATAAAATATTCCTTAAAATCAAATCAGTGATTGGTACCTTTATGAGCGATCGTGATCGGCTCCATAACGTCCGACCGTGGTTCCTTTAAAGCCTCGATCAGACTGATAAAGATAAAACTTCTGCACTCACAAGACAGGCTTATAATTATTCAATAGAAAATTCTCTCTAAGTTTATTTTCTCCTTGCAGAGTCTCTCCTGACAGCAGTGCTTAATGAAAGCTTTACTGTCCTGAGAGACACGACATGCTGCTCCACGCAGGTCTTTTGCAGCTGCACTGTGTGTGCATGCGTTGATATGACAGATGGCTCTATATTGAGGTGGTGACATGCAGTTCACAGATCAGTTGACCTCGGTCTCTGCTCTCCACCACTAATGAAGAGCCCTTTCTTCTCTGTCTTGTTCTCTTCCTATCACTGCTGCATAGATTTCTATCCAATTCATCTCCGTGCAGTGACAGAGTGGAATTGGAAAAATATAAAATAATTCAATTCTCATTTGCACCTTTGCCTCAAACCAGATTCCACCTTTACCCCCCTCTGCTCCCGCCAATCCATTCATACATTCATTATTCACACCCAAATCACCTTCCCACCATAGCAGCATCATAAACAATAAACAAGTCCATGAGACAGCGGAGCTGCTGATTGGTGGGGGGTGAAAAAAAGCAGAAGGCACATTAATTGAATAATCAGAAATATGCAGATGAATAGCTTTCAATTTAAATGCAGATTTTGGCATTTTTCTGCGCTTGGGAGGAGGATGTGAGAACGAGAGAGAGAGAGAGAGAGAGAGAGAGAGAGAGAGAGAGAGAGAGAGAGAGAGAGAGAGAGACAGAAAACCGGAGGAGTGCTTCTCCAAAGAATAAATCCACAGCTATTCCATCCATATTTATATTCTAATGAGCTTTTTGTTTAAAATGTTGTTCATGTGTCTGAGGGATAAGTAACTAATGACTACATACTGTACATCTGCCAGAGTGGGACAATCAGCACCTTACGGAACAACTGTGATCAACCTGATTCTCACTTGCATAAATACATACAAAATTGAATTAGCTACAGTTGTGAGAATAAGACTCCTTCATACACACACACACACACAAAAACTTTCTACACTGTTGTGAACTTTTCTGAAGAGTTTGAACAATTATACAATCGGCATAAATGACCTGAAATAATTCAATGATGAAATTAAACTAGAATGGGAGAACGCAGGAGGTTATGATTCCCCCGTCCATTAGTTTGTTGATTGGTTGGTTTCTTTCTTTAAATGACCGTCGGTAGGATTAGGCAAAAAATACTGAACATAGGATGGGACAAGATCTCCACCACAGACCAACACAAAAGTCCCTATGCACATTCAGGGGAATATAAATGATTTATTTTCCAAGATCCCTGCATTATTCCCTGGGCAATTGGGGAAAATACCTCAAATGTGAAGAATCTTGCAATGTTCAAGCAACTGGATGGATTCCAGTTTGTCTGGATCAGTGCCATAATTTAATGGGTTCTGTCTCGGCCAACGTTTCATCCTTCCAACAAGTTTCTTGGAAAACAGCTCAAAAGTTTTGCGTAATCCGGCTGAAAATCCAACCAACCAACCAACGGACGGGGGGGACTACCTTCTTGTTGGAGGAAACAACAGTTAAATCCATTGTTCCTCGTGTTCCTTTATAACTGGTATTTTATCATATTTTCTTTTTTCACTGAGAGGAAAACTCTGCCCTGGGGGGGGGTCTCCTTTGACGGGTGACTGACAGGCCATTAAACAGCTAGCTAGACTTGAGATGAACAAGATGTAATGACCTCTGTGTAGTATTGAACAAAGCCTGGAACTTACAGAAGAAGAAAGGTCTATCGGGCTGAATATTTCCCCATTAGAACTCCAAGCAATGTATTCCAAGAGAAGAGGTATTTATATGCAATGTGAATTTCAGCCAGAACCCAGAACATTATATGCAGTATGCATGTCAGACAGGACTGAAAACAAAACAAATTGGGCTGGTGAACGAGATCTAGTCGGTGGAATTTTAAGAAGCTAAGCAACAGGCGAGTCTTTTTCCAAATAAACTGAATTGGCAGTGACAATGTGTTTGTTAATTCATTGTTACAGATTTGGCGAGACGTGTAATGCTGCAAATTGGCTTCACAAAACTAATACATCCCCCTCTTTGCCACACACGCACACGCACGCGCACACACACACACACGCTCAGACCTCGCTTAGTCATTTATTCATTCATTTTCTAAATGTAACACAAACGTGTCCTATAGTTCTCAGGTGAACTAACCTTGTATGGACATTTACCTAAAGGGAACTTACCACAGTTAGGTTGAACATGTTGAGGCTAATCTGGTATTTATGGTCCAAGGTTATTAAAAGCTCCCCCGGTTCATTTAAACACAGTTTATGGGAATAGCAATTAACTGTTAACTTCACAGTGCAAACGATGATGTAGGTTAGGTCTATAATTAATCATGTTTATATTGAAAGCTCAATTTGAAAGAGTGAAATGTACAAATAGCGGGAGACACAATTTTTAATTACAAGTTTACTTTATTAACAATGGCTTAATAAGGTTGCATTAGGGGGGGCATACTAATTTGAGGGCAGCCAAGAGTTGTATGGTTTTGTAGTATGGTCAGTCCACAGAATTAACTTGTGCGACAGTTGTTATGAGGACAGTTGTCATTAGAGTTGACAAAGTTGAAGATCGCAGATAAAATATTGTTTAAACTTGTTAAATAGAGATATTAACTTTTTCCTCTCAGACAAGTTGATATTTATTTAGACATTTCTCAAACTGAAAAACAAATCAACAACCGCAAAGCCGACTGCATCAATGTACACATAGAAAATAAATTTCAATCATAACCCTGACTCATAACTAGGGACGTCACCTGCCAGCTGTCTATTTGTCCTGTCTCCACCTTAGAGCCTTTACCACCATGCATAATGAAGACAGCCTTGTAAGTGGTGCAGGTTTTATATTGTTATTTTCATTACTTCTATTATCATTTGTTCAAGTAATTTGATCATTTTATCGTACTTTTGCATTCACCAAGGAAAACAAATCTTTGATCCACATTTTTAAAACCAAGAACTTAAACGATAATGTGCACTTTAAACTATTTCACCTTAAAAGGAAACAACAGAGTGTAGCTCACTTATCGTGTTGCCAGGATAAATACTAAGAAGCCCTCTAAAGAACATTGAGACTTATCTGGGGACTTTCCGAATCGATTCCAGAGATCAGGGCTGATAGCGAACTCTATTTGTCAGTACACAGCCCCAACAGACCCCTCATCTGTATATAATATGCCAGTATTATTGTTAAACACCAAACTCAACTTGTCAATAGCAAAACATTGGACTGACGGTGCTGAGTATTAAATGAACTTGAAGACAACACTACTGGTCTTCTTCTCAGGAATATTCATGACCTCAGGTGGACGTGCGAGCGGTTCTGATGTATCATGTTACCATGGAGACAACAGGCATATGTTCTCAGCATCGACCAGAGGAGCTAGTGAGGCCGACAAGTGCATTCACAGACGGACACACACACACACACACGCCCCGAGGGCGAGCGGGACAGGAAACTGTCAGGAGAGATCAGAGTCAACATCCTCTCCTTTCTCTGGGACTTCAGCTGCAAGATTTCTCTCCGAAGCTTTAAGTACACAAAGTCATATCCAGTTAATTTATTCACTCTTGTATTCCCAACAGCCCTTGTGCTTGCTGTTTATTAGTGCTTCGCTCATGTTTATCTTCGTAGCTATCAGCGATAGATCAGTGAGTGTTTTGTTTCACTCAGTGAGCAAAGTGAAACTCAGTCCCATACAGACTTGTTTCCTTTCCAAAAATATTTCAAACACCCACTCGAGGATCCTTTTTTTGTTTCACATTCATTTTATCGCTCTCAACTCTGACTTCTGCTCACGATCAAGAGCTCATGCAGGTGGGGTTTAAGGACGGGATCTTAATAGTATCTCAGTATTAATAAAAGACCTGTTTTGCCCGGGGAATTGTACGAGACAAATAGAGAGTACACAAATATCCATCCACAATCTCACAAGCAATAGTTCAGCAATATCTTGATTTTTCTATGATTGCATTGTCCTCGTGTCTGAATAATGACCTTGTCTGATCAGACCTGGCTAAAAATAGGTGTACCACCGTGCTACAGCGGGAGAATGATCTTCCCCGAATGACAAGCGTGAGCACATTATTCCTGAATGAAGCCCGACACATAATATGTGGTAAATAAAAACCAACAAATAGGCCGTACACGTTGAATGAATACTGAAGGGGGCACTTATTTAAGTGGTACTATGAATCTTTTTCATTTATCCAACATGCCAACATTTTTGAATCCTGATTAAGGGCTTTTCACTGAATAGTGAGTGTTATTATAAAGTTATGATTCGATTTCATTTGAGATTCTTTATGAATTACGCAAATTTCAGATAATTCACTTCCTGACATCTTTTACGGGAAAGTTAAAACACTGGTTATGTGGCTTGTTATCGATGGGTCAGTGCCCCTAAGGATGAATATTCGCTCTATTGAGAGTAAGCCCTTATGTTAAAAAGGATTTCCCATTTCTAAACAAATCTATGGCTTACAGCCCTCCAATTGAACTGTGCACTTAAGTTTTTACCACTTCTAAATTGCAGACAACTAAATTAGTTGTTCTAATTCGTTTTATTCCACTTTTAATCTTGCCTCACCCTCTTATCAGCCTTTATGTCTGAATTCAGTGCCTTGTTTTATCCTACATCATAAGGTTTAGCAGGTTTATTATGGCATGTGATTTCAATATGTGTTTAATGTTATCCAGCGTGTGTCTGGTCCAAGACACATAGTTCAAATATCAACTCTAGAAAGAGCTGCTGCTTACTGATCATAACCTTTTTATTCAACCTGTCTTTCAACATAGATTCTCTGCTCAGTCAACATTTAAAAAGCTCTCGCGTATTAAATCACATCACTGCTGAAACATTTTCTGCAGCTTTTGAACCAAGGGTAGAGTTGAACTCTCATCCACACGTAGACCGTTTAGTTCAGTCGTTTCACTCAAACTGCTCCTCAGTTTTGAATGAAGAGGCTCCTATTAAAAAGGCGATATAAAACCTCTGTTAACTCATGCCACTGGTTAAATGAATCTATTTGTTGTTTCCGCTGTAAATGTCAGAGGGCAGACTGTTGGAATCCACTGAGCTTTATGTTCGCCGGCTTTATTAAAGAGACCTTTTAACTGAGCGAAACATGGGAAAAGTTTAAAGGGCTTCTTATTTTTGCCAATTTTATTTCCACTAGTAATCACAAACCCAAAGTCCTGTGTGACTTTAATAACACAGACTTGCCCGTAGTGATCTGCCTGATTTGTCGAATTAGCACCGAAGTATTTCCTGTCATTCTTTGTTAATAAGATCAGAAGTGCTAATGCCAGCATTGCCCCTGCGTCTACTCCCCTTTCTACTCATCCAAATTGGCCATCAACTTTCAGGCCATTTCCAAACAAGGCAGGACCTAACTGAGCTGGTGGGCAGAATCAAATCTTCCTGTTTATCTACATCTGAGCGGAAAAATGCTCCAGTCTATAGGGCCATGCCTTTCTCTTCTACAAACAACTCCCTGCAATTTGATGGGTCTCACCTTATTTGTGTTATGCAGTTGTTCGGCCTCTTCTGTAAAAAAGCAAACCCTGATCCAAATGTCTACAGGCCCAGATCCAAGCTGCATTTTATTTCCCAAAAAAAAAAAAAGGTCCTTGCCAAACAGCTGCTCACTGCTGTGTTGACTGCACACAACAATTTAGATACATTCCAGGCAGGGTTCCTTCTGAGGCACTCCACCAAAACTGCTCTTCTCAGAGTCTCCAATGACATAATGATGTGTTCTGATGTGGGTGAGCGTTCCACTTTGGTGCTGCTGGATCTTAGCGCTGCTTTATTTTGTTTTTACACTGTGGATCACAGAATCAGGACTGAAAGGCTTGCACAGTGGGTGGGTGTCTGTAGAAGTGTCCTGGACAGGTTTTCCTCCCATCTCTCGGAGAGGAGTTTTATCTTTGTTACTGCAGCTCTCTCCTGTGGTGTACCTCAGGGTTCTGTCTTGGGTCCTCTCCTATTTGCTTGATATTTGCCTACCATTGGTAACATTATAACAAAATCAGAGGTTTATCCTTTTGCTTTTATGTTGATGACATTCAACTGTAGGTCTCTAAAGCCTGATAACACCTACAAAATCTGTTTTGTCACTACTTGAGCTGGAGATTATTATTGGTAGTTCTGTGCATTCCTAGCTGGACTATGGTAATTCCTTTTTCACTTGTCTTGGCAAATCATGTCTGAACTGTGTACAAATGATCCAGAGCGCTGCTGCAGGTCATATTCATTGGTTTATCACACATCACACCAATTTGAAAATTCTTCACATTAGTTTCCCAAAAGGTTGTGGTACTTGTTCTCCAATACAGAGCCTTTCATGAGCCTTTCTGAGTATATCTGTGACCTTCTCATCCCAATATGGGGACAGTGCCTTTGCAGTAGTAGCCCAACTAATTATGGAACTCTTTGCCATTCGGTCATTAGTCAGCAGAAGCTCTAAAAAAATCAAATCAAAGGTTGATAATTGTTTCTTTTCTAACTTTAAACTTGTGTCTTATGATTTATAGCCCTTGTATTTATTATACGTTTTTATTTGCAGGTTTTTGCTTTGTTGATGTCACTGCACCTGCTGCTACTATTTGGAATATGTGTAATACAGGAAGCACAATTGTTTTGTCAATATAAGAAGCCCAATGCTACCACAGCCCAGAGGATAAACAGGATGGTCCTCATCTTTAAAATCAGCTGTATTGATATTTTTCCCACCTTGCTGAGTGCTGTCAGTAGTGCTGTCAGTAGTGCTGTTCTGGACAATGGATGTGCTGTAACTGCCATTCTCAATAAAATGAGCTCCCATTCCACTTTACTTAATAAAAAAAAAGGTTAAAGAAGAAAACGCAACACCTTTATCAGTCCTCATCATTTTAAGTGGCCGCCTCACTGCCTGCTACAAATACCACTGTCAACACTCTAATGACTTCAGATCTGAATGGTTGGAAAAAAAGAGAGAGGAAAAGATAACAGGCTTATCAGGGTGAGAAAAAGTGACACCAGACAGCTTTCTGGCCACTGGCCCAGCTCGGCTCCCGACTGCTACCATGGCTCGGGCTTTATTGGCTCTGCAGCCACCAGCTGATGAGTTGTGCTTCACAGTTATTTTAAAATCAGGCTGTAACAGACATACAACTTAACAATTCAAGCAGTAATGGCTTACAATCTGTCTTACACATACACACATGCTCACAGGCTAACACACATTTGTGTGGCGTTAATCATTCCCAAGTGGCTGATGAAACTGAGACAGGTCATTTATAGTTGGCAGTGTTCATATACTGTACTAAATTAACTGCCCTTGTCTCCTCCCAATCTCACACATAGAAACAAATGATTTTGCTTTTTCTGAGGGCACGTCTTCATTGCTGCCATTTTTTAAAACGCTCTGTCTGCTCTGTGCACGCGTCACCTACCCTCCAACCATTTCTATATACATTCTATCCTTTCCCTCCATCTCTCCCTGGTGAGAGCATTGACAGTTAATTGTGAGTATATTTTAATGAGCTGGCCCTGAGACTATCTTCTCCTATCATTAGGAAAGGAAGACAGGGTACCAGTGTCAAGAACGTGAAGGAAGCAAAAGGAGGGATGGGATGGAAGGAAGGAAAAGGGAAGGAGAAGAAAAGTGACTCAATCAGGACCATGAGGAAGCTTTTAGTGACTGCTGGGGAGAGCAGAGCTCTGTGCCTGTGTTTGTTTATTTGTTAATGAGCTAATCAATACTAGAGTGTAAACCCAGCGGTGGATCTGCTTCTGCTTACAGAGACACACAACTCGTAACACTTGTTTGTCTACAATATTCCTCTCTTGTGTTTCAATGGGTCTGACTCAACTAAACTTGCTCAACTGAAGTTTAAAGTTCTCACACACACACACACACACACACACACACACACACACACACACACACACACACACACACACACACACACACACACACACACACACACACACACACACACACACACACACACACACACACACACACACACAGTTTAATTTAAACTACTGCATGTTTCAAAAATATCACTTTTCTAAAACCTTAGATGAAATTAAAAGATACAAATAAACAAACCGTTATTTCTTGATTTGTGGCAAACAAATCAGTGTTCATTAAAAAATATGGCAAACAACATCTCTATACTGTCAGTCTGACTTTTTGGACTTTGTGTTTATCTGAATCTTTAAATGAGCAAATGTTAATATTTCCAAATGCAAGCCGCTCCTCCCTCTCCTCGAAACTTCTGGAAGAAAAAATGTCAAATAACAGCGAAGGTGTTTATCTCGCTGATTAGCAGAGACTCATAAATACCTAATCACTGATGCTAATCAGCCTTCTCACCTAGGGGTGAGCTAAAAATATAAATTACACACATGCCTGGCTTCACCTAAACACACAGTGTCTGTGTTTCCCCCTATCAAAATAATTCTGGCAGCACAGCCTTTTTAACATAACATTGCATTAATCCATTATTAATTGAGAAACACCATTTCTCCACATAGACTCGCTATGACTGAGCAGCTTCTGCACTGCACTGGTTCTTGTTTGCGATACTATAAAAAGAACCACACAGTTAGAGTCGACTCTGACACTCACAACTTTTGATCTCCCACTACTCAAAGATGGGCTGTTCACAGAAACACACAGTTGAGCCTCTGACTCGCTCCTAGAAGACTGATCAAAAACAGACAGCATGGCATTGCCAATTTAACGAGATTCCTTTTGACTTTAAAGTGAAAAAACGTATCTAAAAAGTGTATGTTTTCTTATAATAAATGATGTGGAGGTGCATGTCTCCATTAACCAGGAGACAAACTTTATGCAGCAATAAAATAAACAGTCTATATATATTCGCCATATGATCATTTAGATGCATAGAAACATTCAAACACTTTTTTTAAATTTTTGATTTTGTGTGTTAACTTCCATTACAGATGTTTTACATACATTATCTACAACTGAAATCACCTGATTAAAAGCATGTTAAAAAGCGAGTGTGAATACAGATGAAGAAATCATGTAGAGGGACAGCGCGACATAATGAATGCATGAGGAAAAAAGAGAGCAGGTTAAACAGCTTACACTGTGGGAGGGGGATTTGGGAGCCTCTGCTAGAGGGGGATATTAGCGGGATTATCTGGCAACCCTGTTGCTGAGGTGAATAACATTGGAATCCTATTTGTAAAGACGTCTATGCTTCCTGTCCACAATCCCTCATTTCCTCTCCACTTACTCCTGCCTCATCCTACAATTAGTCCACTTTATATTCTCATAGCCCAGATTACACTCACACACATGCCCAAAGATACATGTATATTGTATGCATGTTCACGTGTTCCTCTTAAGTGTGGTGGTTCTGTATGTGTGCGTGTGTCTGTGTGTGCGTGCGTGCATGTGCGCGGGGTAAGTGTCATATTCCATTAGTAGTACAGGCCTCCCTGCTCCCATAGGCCACCAGGCGTGTGTGTCATACACACTCAGACAGTGGAGAACACCCTGAATACTAATACCGGAGGTGTTAGCATCTTTGTTGTGCGTGAATGTGTGTGTATGTGTGTGTCTTTGTACATCTGTATGCATGTGCACCCAGCGGAGTGGGGGGTGAGGGGTGGGAGGTGCTGTGTGGTGTGACGGAGAGTGTTAAGATTGGAGTATGTGTGCAGTTATGCGCACTGTGTGGGTATTACGACCGTGTGTGTGTGCATGTGTTGCATGGACGCAGTCTGAGGTTAATAAATATTGACAGTGAATTATCTCTTCTGGCAGGGTAGCAGTGGGTTCGATGGAGCAGATTGGACACACCAGCAAGAGAAAAATACATGTGGGACACACATGCACATTGCTTTCTCTCATGTTATTCCCTATTCCACCTGCATTCAAGTGAGCCCTTGAGCAAAGCGGTGACCAGTTGCAATTGTCTACTACCTGACTACAACAGCCAGCTTGCCCTAAAGGTGTCTATTATCTTGCCAGTATAGATTCTCCCTGGCTTCTTTCCTTGCCCGAGGCCCACTATCCTAACACAACACAGCAAAAACATGGTGATCAGCTACTGCAACGCACTCACTCTCTGCGATGCGAGTGCGTCGCAGTGGGGGCGAGATAAATAACAAGAAGCAGATTAAGGGAGAGAAAGTGTGGCAGAACGGGATGGAGAGACAAAGAGGTAAGTGCAAAGGGAGCAGGATGCTTTCACTGTAAAGCTACTTAAGAAAAGGATTTGCTCAACAGCTAAGGGACAGAAATACAGTTTTTATTTAGCCCATTAAATGAGTGTATAGGGAGTGGTGATCGATTAATGCAGCCCAACCCCGTGACATTGCCCAGTCATCACTCTCTTGCACACACACACACACACACACACACACGGACCACAACCATCTCTTCACACATTCAATACACACAGCAGGGAAGAGTCTCTGTCGGCCCAGTGTTCCTCTCACTGCATGGCCGGGTTGGGCACAGAGCTGTAACGTTGCGTAACGGTACATAAACATGATCGTGGGAGGGGGGACAGTAAAAAGGGGATGGGGGAGAAAAACACCCTGCAAGGTCAAATTTGCACTTCCTGAAGCATTTGTGTGAGAGCTCAGGGAGGCAGCACTCACACGGATGCTGCAGCCTGTAGCAGCTCTGAAGTTTACAGTGTTCTCTCTTTGAACTTCTGTGTTTATGATCAGTGTGTATGTGCTTACAGAAATACACACTGCCAGTGGCTCACAGCTATCTGCAACCTGACAGCTGATCCCACTGAGAATGTAGGTAGAGGTGCATGTAAAGCTAGAACTACAGTGAATTCCTTCCAGGAGCCTGGACATCCTGCATTTTCGTTGAAACTATGTATATATGACTTGACTTGAAGAAGGTCGGGGCTTTACTGACCAGCCCCTGGAGAGCGAATGTGTGCTTCTACCTTCAGAACATGAGTTTCCACCCATAAGACAACCAAAAAAATCGAACTCTCCTCGTCTATATGGCAAATAATAAGCTGAATTTGCACAAATTACGCCATGAGCACATATTTTGCTTGCACACTGAACTTTGTCTCCTTATGCAAGATCCATTACCATCAGTATTTAACTGTGTTTTGTCCCTGTCTACTGTTGGGTATTTGTTTTTAAAGTATTTATGATGGTTTGCTCAAGATTTGTTTAATTTCAAATTACAAAGAAAATAAAAACATAGCATTATGTCCCCCCCCCCAAACCACCCACACACCAGACCTGTGCCATCAAATTTAAGAAAGTAATATTGCACGACTGCCAGAGAGGAGAATCATAAATATAATTATCTGCTTCCATCTTTTCGTACAATTGTCAAGAAGGGCTGCCAAGTTGCACAGAATTTCAGAGCAGACCCTTGAGGAGAGAACGTTATCTTCTCTAGATTGATGTATTGCATAACCCCTTTGATTCAATGAGAATACTTGGAGGGGAGAGGATATTTCCATCTGACTAGAAAGGGTCGCCTGGCCAACAAAGACCAGAAGGCCAGCGTGGTGCACTAATGATTGTTTAGGTGTACGACACCAAAGAAAGCAATGAGAGGGGATGGATCCAATTGTTCTTTTATTTAGGTTTGTATGTATTTTTAAAAGTTTCCTGAGATTGGATCATAAATTTGACTGAAAAATGCAGTTTAACACATTCTTAATTTGAGGGGAACTTGTATGTCTTCCTTGCATGTCTTTAAACACACACAAGTTATATTATCATCTGGTCAGATATAGTGTATTTGTGTCCACAATGCGCGTCCCTAAATTAAAGTATACGCACCTTTTTGAAGAGCAGGGAGTCGTCCATGTGCTCTGAATACACTGAGGTGAGTCTGTATTGGTTCTCAGTGGTGATATCGATCTGGTAGCCGGTCAGGACGTAGCAGACCGTGCGGAACTCCTGGATCTTTCTCTGAAACACCTCCTTCAGCCTCTGGTTCCGGAGCTCCGAGCTCTCCATCTGCTTACGTAAATCTGCCACACAAACAGAGGTTGGACGAAAAAGCGTCAGATTTTCACACACCGAATGTGAAATGTGACAGCACTCTTAATGTTAATGTACATATGTGTAAATACGCATTATGTGCAAGATTCTGCTACATGTGTAAGATTTCCCCATGGAGCTCCACATGTACACATTCATCCCTCAAAGCGCATTCAGCAGGGATGGACGACTCCATATCAAATATCCACTCCCTGCAGCACTCCATCTGCTCACTCAGGGTCTACAAAACACCGTAATGCTCAGAGTGTAGTGGTGACTAAAGCTGTCAGCCACGGATTCTAGCTGGGAGCAGAGAGAGCCAGGATGGGGCTTGACTTTCATTTGTTGAAAATCAATTTGCGATAATTACTTTAATTTGAAGGCCCTGATTTTGAGGAGGCAGGGAAATGAGTTTGTCCGTGAAAAAAAAAAAAAGAGTCATTATGGAGGGAATTATTTACAATGTTATCGCTGCGGCAAGTGTTAAAAAGGGAAACACATGCCTGAGCAACTGTGCATGAACATAATGTATCCTCGGTAATGGTGAAATGAAGGAGAACAGAACAACCGCAAAACGGCAAATGATTCCATAATGTTACTGTTCACACTGTGACTGTTCCCACAACCTATGATTAAAGTAATTATCCTGGTTCTTTCATTTTATGATCTCTAAATTGTTTTTTGTGCTCAGATTTTCAGTTTTGTCTTTCTCTGTGTGTTTTGAAAGGTTGAAGGTTTGTTTGTGTGCAACTGGAACATTTGACCAAAGTTTCTGAGAGCTGAGGCAAATTTTTATCTCCACAGTGAAGGGCAAGCTGCTGTTTCATGTTCCAGACCGTTTCCTGTTGTTTTTCAAAAGGTCTCTGACCAGAACAATCTCCTGCGTTCTTCATATTCTAAAGGCAAACTCCAGAAAACATCCGAACCCAATGTTCCAGACATGGCCGTCATCAAAAGTCAAGAAGATTTGTTTGTCATTTCAAGGATTTCAGTCACAAATACTGGTGCTTAGTTCGGAGGCTTTTAACACCAGGACAAAGAAAGGAGGACAGATTTAGTCTCAATCAACAATTGTCCTCAGTGTTGTTTTCTGCATGTAAATCACAGTAAATGTGGCCTTTCCCCCACCATTTGAAAAACTCTTTGACCAGGGCTGATATCAGGCTGACTCCTGAAAAGCTTTTTACATTGATTAAAAGTCATTTCAGTGGCTCAAATGCCTCTAGTTGGATAAAAACTATACTTAAACCAGTGACTTCTCCATTACATTGTTCCATTACACAAACCTTTCATTTACCTGTCAGAGCAGTTAATTGTGACATTTTGGTGGTGCATTTTCATAGGACAGGCTTCTAGCCCTGCAATGATTGATTATTATTTCAAATCATCCCTCTTCTTTTCATATTTCACCCATTATATTTTGTCTGTCAATATGAAACAAATAGATTGGCTCGAAAGTCTGTCAGGGCGTCTGTCTGCGAGTCTCCTGGGTAACCGGGCTCCTCTGGAGTGTCAGTCAACGATGATAAATACTGTTTCAAGACTTCGGAATTGTGACAAAACTGTCACTTGATGACAGCTATCAAGCTGCCCTGATAGAGGCTGTTAATTCTCGAGTGACGGCAGGAACAAAAGGGCCAAGGAGCGTTATTGCCTTTACAATCACCAACAAGAACCTGTCCGTCCATGCTAATGTGTGTGTTGCTCTGCTAAATCAAAGTACAGGGTTAGAAGTCTTTTAAACCACTGTCAAGTTTTGAGAAAGTCAGCGACTTCCGACTTTTGCCCTTAATTGGTCTCTACGGGTCCGAGCACTGTCTCTTGAAAGCTGTCAAGAACATTCCACTGCTGAGGGAGCTTCTTATTTTTAGATTTTTGCCTTTTCTCTGTGCAACTTGAGCTGCTCCTCAAGTTTGTATTTGTATCCGATTAGAAATGCCAAATTATAGCAATAATTGCACCATTCTAATACATTATCTGTGCAGCTTGTCCTTTGAGCAAATCCCATTTGACGCTGAGAGAAAGATGGAACACACCCTGAACCGGTCGCCATGTAGGGACAACATAGGAAAACAACAACCTTTTACACTCATTCACACATGAAGGCAATTTACAGGCGTCAAATGTGTTTGAACCATGGGAGGAAGTTGGAGTAGCGCGAAAAAAAAATCTGGTTCAACCCCAGAACTGTGAGGAAAAAGTGCTAAAAAGTGCTTACCACTGTACCGCAGGCCATATTTGTTAAAAATATTTTTAGAAGTCATTAAATATAAAGTTAAACTATAGAAATAAAAAATGTCATCAGCATTTCGATGTTCTTTGTCCTGTCTACCCAGGAAACTCAACACATGTGTAATGATGATTTCTATATCCAATCTTAAAAGGGAGAAAGGACAAAAGGACAATTATTCTACAGAAGAAGAAAAAAATCACAAACACACTCATTTAAATTGAATTAAAGATTATCAAACTCAACATGAGTTCTCAGTTAACATTAAAAAGGTTGAGAACACAACCATCATCACACTCTGCATCTTGAATAGTTATGAGGCCATCGCTGTGGCCAGATCTGTCCAGACGTATAAAGCTGCCAAGGTACAATGTACACTGCCTCTATGATAGTTCCCTGTAGAGCAGCTCCAGGAGCACATTCTGCCACGATGAGACACACACGGTGAAAACAATACCAGCCACACCGTCCAACTGGTAATAAGAACTTGAATGAATAAGTAAAGTGTTTTCACATCTGGAAAAAAGAAATCTCTTAGCATGAAGATGAAAAAAGAGATGGGTTATAGAAGTGAAAGTAGGGGTGGAGAATAATCTGGGACGATTATTCCGTGAGTGATATGGTTTACTTCCTGGCTCCATCATGAATACTGACAAAATGTTTTACTGAAATGAAATGGAGCCCTGGAGCAGGGAGACAGGTGAATTGAATGTTCAGCCTCAATATGTTCAGTAATGTTTTCACTTCTCACTGCAGAAGAACCCTCAGGATGCTTCCAAGAAGGAAGAAAAAAGAAAAAGGAAAAACGACTTAATTCACAAAATGCAGTCATGTGTAAAGCTTGGAATAAGACTTCATAACAACAGCTAAATCCACTGGATTAATTTAATTTTAAAGTATAATGGAAGGATTTTTATTCTGGTGTAAAATTTAACTATATCTAAGACTAATTCCTGTCATTTCACGATAATTAAATTGCAGTTGTATTGGCTTAACGTTTTCATGAAAACTTGAACTCGGACAACACAGGAATATCTATTTCATATGTTTTGCTGATTAAGAGGAGAGTGTTTGACTTGTGAAATTAAATGTGGAAAACTGAATTTTCTTTTTACTCATAATGTTCCATTTGACATTTCTCTGGATGAAAATCTAGTGTCATAATCACAAAGACTCAATTACCCACAATCCCTTGTTAGGCAAAGTGGTAACATTTTCATTCCATATATTAAGTACTTCTTTTCCAGAAGGGATAATATTCAAAAGATGTATTTCAGAAATGTAACTTTTCAAACAAATTTGATGGTGAGGTTCGCCCATTACGAACAGTGGGGTAGATAATTCATTTAGTCAAATATAGTACATGAAGTAAAAACCTTTCTACATAAACTATCTCTGAGACATTAGAATCATCCCTGTGTTATTCATCTGTGATACTTTTTCAGTCATTGCACTTCTCTGACCCTGGTCTGAGGATAAGAACAGATATCACACATTAGGTCTGCATTACTTGCTGCAGCTTAGATTGAGCACAGCGGAAAGAAACTTAATCATTTCACCTGAAAAAGACAGAAAAACTGAAAGAGAAATGGGTCAGAAGCTCACTGGCAAAATTTAAACGCTTGGTAAGATGAGAAGAGAGAAGACAAGAGTGAAAGGAGGTGAAAACGTGAAAATGAAGCATGGGAGGTGGAAGACATGAGAGAGACTAGTTAGAGAGAGAGAGTGAATGAGTCAGACTGAGACAGAGGAAGAGAGCGTGCACTGTGGTCCTGGGGAAGAAAAATTAGCCGACAGATTCCCAGCACTGAACTGCCCTGAACTCCAATTAAATATTTAACCCTGCCATAACGACACGTCCTCCCTCTAACTGTCTGTCATATAATCACATCCAAGAGGTGAAACACCTTGTGGCCTTAAATACCAATGAAGCCATGTTCTATGTTTAGGAACCCAGCCACCAGAGGGAGCAGGTTTCACTCCTGATATAAATTTAAAAACATGCAGTTAAATAAATTTTCAAAAAGTAGAAATATCATCAAATTACTTCTTTAAAGAAAACTTTGACCGTCTTCTAACCTGACATGAACAGCTTTGGTAGATCACAGGCATAATGTGAGATATCTTATCAAATCAGATTTAAAAACAGCAAGAAACGCTGCGGAAACTGTAGCTGTGGCTCATTACAGCTCAAATTGAGCTTGTTCATGTGCATGTTTCCCTCATTATTACACTTTGTGTTGGTTGAGATTTATGGCCTCCACCAAGGAAAAACGACTGAACTCTTTATTAACTTTGCGAGAATGACACGAGGGTGCATTTGTTGACATTTTCCCCAATTTCCCATGAAATAATGCATGTGACAGACATATCTCTGCACCTGATATCTATGATTTGGTGCCATTTGCTGCAGCTTGATTGAATTTAAGGGACCGTTGGGCCTGGTCGGAGGTATATGTGCTCTGACTGCCGTTCTACTTTCTCCTGTAATATCTGCTCTGCAGTTAAACTCACCCGCAGCCCCTTTGTTCAGCTCCATTAAAAATAAATTTACCAGTAATATAAATGTTACGGACAGTGGAAAAGTCAATGCCACTATCCAACCCTGCTTCATTTATCATGAAGCCATTACAGGTTAAATGTACCAGTTGAGTATGAGGGAACATGCCGGTGTGGGTTGTAACTCTTACCCAGCACCTCCTTCGATGGCGGTAAACTGAGGCCGATGCTGCTGCCGTGCAACCTGGAGTCGTCTTGAGAATGGGCCAAGGCGCCTCCCTCCTGCAGCGAGCGCACAAGTTCCCTGAGGTGTGTCACTTCCTCCTGAAGAGCCTCCACTTCCTGCTGGCGTTGTTGCTTGGCAACAGCAGTGGGGTTCATTGTGAGGTGAAGAACTCTGGTTTTGACAGGATCATAGTCTCCCTGAGACAAAAAGAGACAGAAAGACAAATATCGGACATCCATTTAGTTGTACAGTTTTGAGTTCCTGAACTCAAAATCCAATCTTCTTGTCCAAACTCTAATTAAAATAAAAGCAAACTTCTGAAAGAATATAATAATAGTGTGTGCTTTTAGCCAGCAGTGTCTAAAAATCGATTCTCAACCAAAAGCTCTTAAGTAATCATGCTCCAAAACTGAGTCAAATTATATGTTCAAACCAGCATTAGCTGACGTAAGGCAGGTTGACAAATGTCTGTCAGAACTCGGAATGGTTTAGTGTGTGAGTGTTACCGATTACACCAGACATTTCACAAGAAAAGTTTTGGTTTAATAGCGTAGGTCGGTAAAGCACAGCCTCGCTATTAAATCCAGATGGTGCCACCGTCATCAGACAAAGTTTGCAAGTTAAAGTTGTAAGCTTCCCTCTCCTGCTTCAGAAAAGTAACTTCATTTTCAACTTCTACAGATATTTATTTAGTGTCACGTCCGACTGCTCTGCTTTACATCGCCTGCCAAAATCGACTCTACAGAGGCGACAGGATAATACAGTGAAGCTATAAGCGTCAGGCTGCCAACTTGCTTTATTTCCCAGAATGCTCTTTGCGGTGACAAACTGTACGCGGCACATGAAGCACATCTGATCTTGTTCTTTAATGTAAATAGAACTGTCAGAATAAGACGTTAGCTAGCGTCAACATTTCCATTTTATTTGAAGCATGGATTCATTTCCTGTTGTCTCTGAAACTTGGAAACATGATGTACGATGCTTTATCATGCAAGCGATGAAATAGTTTTACTAAATGTTTCATAAGCTCTGAAGTTCAACATATTTTATAAAAACTGTCCCAGTGACACACAGAAGTGTTTAATAAATGTTTCATGGTATATTGATGCCATAAATTGAGACCAATGAGATTTAACTGTGGGAGTGTATCAATCAAACGGACTAACACAACATTACATAACATATAAGGAGTGGGAAATACAGATGGATGTTAGCAACAAGAAAACTCTCTGAATTGGAAGCTAATACCAAAGGAAAAATGAGACGGAGGTTTCCAGAAAACATGATTTACTTCTTTTATGATTTTGTTTTCTTCCGAGTCTATACGGCCCGGGTAAATCTGAGCCCATCTTGGCTTAATACCAATATAAGAAGCTAAACACAAACTGGAACACGAATACACACACACCTATCCGAGCTCTTGATTACTGGCTAAATTAGATTCCATATGCCCCCGAGCGGTGGTTGCAAAATAAACTACAGACGTGGGGAGAGCAAGCAGCAGTCAAGGAGAAAGGGGGATACGGGAGATGGGAGATGGGAAATGTGAACGACACAGAAGAGAACACAGTGAAAAACAGAGGGTGGATGGCTATCGTTGCCTTCAGGGTAGGGAAAGAGCAACGGAGACGGGAGGCAAAAAAGCGCCTCACACGCTTATAAATAATGCTTTGTATAATTTAAACGGAACAGAGGGATTGAGCTTTCCAAAATGAGGAGCAGAGAACGTGTGTATATTTATATCAAACCATTTCAACTGGACCGCACAGCCAAATAAAATCCAGATTTATTTTCTCACAGTGTAAATCTTTTTGAAGTTCAGCATCGGAGTTTACTCGAGGACGCGTCAGGATGTGTGTTGTGATCAGCGGCGAGAGAAAATGGAAGGGAGAGCCAGATATTGTGAGACAGATATGTAGATTAGAGCTGTAAACCCTGGCACAGACACAGAGTAGAGTCCTAAAAACGCAGCCAATAGCTAAGTTCTGTCAAGAAGTGAAAACTCTTTCAAACAAGCGTCTGTGAAATTTGGTCCGGCTAATGAAAAATTATCATTATTTGGAGGAGGGATTCATATTCCACTTGTGGGAAGCCTGGACTGAGCCAAGGGGCGATGCTTTAATTGACTGCTCAGCCACAAAAACAAAAAGAAGATTTATATCTATTTGGAATCCGAGCACATCGCTTTCAGAGCGAGCCAAGAAATGGCATAATCATTTATTAATTGATGAACCCTCGTCATGAACCGAGCTGAATGAGAAGTTGGAAGAAGGCCTTCCTCTACATCCAATTTTACTTTGTGTGTAGAAGATGACGGACGACAAATAAGTGAATTGATAAATTGATCCGCTGACATTGAAAAACACGAAATTGAAAGACTCACACAGGGGATGATCAATTATAAGATGGAGAAAGTCTAATTACCTCTCACTGCACCTTTACCGTAAGTCATTTGAGAAAGTGCTGCATTATATAGTGATAAATCATAATTTAGTTCACTGCTGCATCAACAGCTAACAAATGCCAACTTTCAAAGTGGATGTAAGCAAACTGCTTATTAGAGTGTTTCAGCTGGCCTATTTTAGTGTGTGTGTACATTTACATTCATCTATGGCCCGTTCTTCCACAGTATTTACAGTGAAGCGAGGTGGAGTGCCATTCCATGTGCCTGAGGCCAAATATCTCTTATTCATAGAACAACAATAAAGACGTGTCTCATACCAAGGAGCAGTCTGTTTTGAAAGAAAAGAGCAAGAGGCCAGGAAAGGGAACCACAGAGCAAGAGATCAAGAGGATGAGATAGAGAGAGAGAAGGAGAGAGAGGGAGAGTATATAAGGAGGGCCGATCGAAATCCAGGCAACAATATCTGCCTTTAACGTCGCTGAGCAAATCGCTCTCAAACATCCACCTCTGTACTCCACACAGCACAGACCACAGGGGACACATGAGTCACTGATGGAGCAGGTGACAAAGTAATGGTGAGTGAGTGTGAGTGTGCATGAGCGTGAGAGCAGAGGGGCACCATCAAAAAGTAAAGGAAAACCAAACACACACAGACACACAGACACCCTTAAACTACTGAACTGATAAAGCAAGGTTGACTGGAGACACAGGAGACACTGGAGCGGCAAACCTCTTTCACTGAGTCATATTATCAAAAACAGAATCGAGCTAATTTCTTGACTGGCTTTTAAAGCCTCTCTTTTTTTTTTTTTTATAAATTGTCTGTCGCGGTTGCATTTACAGGATCAGTTCAAATTACAATTACATGGCACTTGTTCATTTCTGGAGGTCAAACGACATTCTCTTCTATTACTGAGTCATGGTCTTAAATAATGACCAGAAAGGTGCATGTGCAGATAAGATAATGTCAAGTTGACCTTTGACATCTTGGAACAATGTCATCACTATTTATCCCATTTTTATCCAATTAGACATTTGTCTGAAAATGCCATAATTAGCACATGCACCTTGAATAATAGCTGACATTGACCTGACCTTGACCTTTGACCATCTTATCTAACTGCGTCCCATTAATTACTTATTTGTCCTGCCAGGGTTTCATCATGAAACTCTCACATATGTCTCCAACTCTTTTAGTGCCATCGCTTCATTGTAGAAGTGTGTAGAGTTCTGCCAAACATATTGTCTTTCTCTCTCTCTTTCTCTCACACTCTCTCCATCAGCAGCACTGGGAGGAATTCCACCACGTCTGTAGGTTGTCAAAACATAACATTTAAAAAGTTTGACCATCCTTGCAGGCATCAAGACCCAGTCAGTTTCATATGTAGCTGTGTGCGTTCCCAAGAGGGGCGTGCAGCTCTCGGCGGGCAGGCAGATGTAGGTTTGTACCCGTCACTCATGCTCAGTTGTGCATGAGAGCAAACTGCGTGCTCTGCACCAACTCCATTAACATGTTAACGAATCAACTGTGGCCTCACCGATCGGAAAAGTGCATCAAGCAATGCACTGCAAGAAAGAACATAGTAGTCACTTACTTGTGTGATGTCAAGTTTTTAACAATCACAAGTAGAAACGCTGCACAGGCCTTTTTGGATATGGGCTGGCTATGAAAGACACACAGCAGTTTAGCAGAAACCTTACCCCTCGTCTCTAAGGCATTGAGAAACCCATGGATTTATATGGGTAGTTAAGACTCAAGAGTTTGTTTCCAGCTAGCTGCAGTGCAGATGTCCTGACAGAGTCACATAAACAGCCCGGGCAGGTCCCTGGTGGAAGGTAGACATAAGCCAAATGGAACCTGAACTCTCTAGATGGAGTTAGGAGGAGTAGCTGGAGTGGAGCAGCATCCGCTACACACTGAGAAATGTATGTTTGCTAATGGTCTTATCGCTGAAAGGGACACAAGTATCTGGTGTCCTTTGCTGAAATCCTTAGTTAAGCTTAGATACACATGCAAAGCACAAACTGTGATGATGTTGTTTTAAAGAGCAGAAAGAAATCACCACAGCTCAGCATGGGCTGATCATGTCTCGGACAAAAGCAGAAAAATGCTGCAAGGTCCCCTTCAGATTCCCTTGTGTAAAATAAACTGCCGAATGGCAAGTTGCGTGGAAATATCACTAAAGCTGCTTTCATGCACTGAACTCCGCAGTTCCTCCGTATCGTCTCCAAAGGTGCATGTGTGAGTCCATTTCTACAGATTTTACAGGCAGGACATGTCTGAACTGGGCTTATCATGTCACTGCAGCCGGCACCAAGGACGTCTTACACTACATCTTTGCTGAGCCCTCTCGTGTCCTTGTCTTCGGTCCGTTGTATGAGCGATCACAAAGCGATTGCTGAATCCTAAAAGCTACTAAAGGGTCTGGAGACATTTCAGTGTCTCTGTGCCTTGTGTAAAACAGCAGACAAGGGGATGCTCTCCTAACACTCCCCCTCCGTGGTTTAGGGCCAGCTGGTAGAGACGGGGAGATTTTTTAGACCATGTAGCATTAGCATGAGAATCTCTAGTAGGTTCCGCCACACAGAGACTTGAGCCTCTGGGGTTGTTAATGGATACACAAGAGGAGGAGGAGGTGGTGCCCACAGAGCATGAAGGCAGCACACATTCTCCATGGGACACTGAGCTCCAAGGTCTTAGCATCGCATCTTTACACCATGGAGATGAGAGCAGTGACGAAGACTCGCTCAGGAACAAGTGGAGTGTGAAAACTGCCACCCTCCTCTCCATCAGACAGGTCAGTCACATTGAAGCACCTCACCTGTATAAACCACTGGAGTGACCTTCCTTGTGTGTTTGGGCTGGCAATTGTACTCCAATTTATGTTTTGTGGTTTTACCAGCCACAGAAATGTTTCCTACATTTGGTGAAATTAACAGGAAATAGCTGTAGTTTACATGTACGGACGTATTACGACTTTGAAAAGATGTAGAAGAGGAGATTTTTACAATGTTCACATTTTAGCGAAAAACATTTTCCAGGATGAAAGAATCCATACAAAGTCTTGAAGTAGAAGCAAAACTTACTTCCATGATCATTAAAACCTGTTCCACTATAACTGTCATAACTAACATTTATCTCTCAAATTGCTTCTTACACTGAGCAGGCTGGATGAGGATGAGGCACTCTACTCTGATGTCTTGAATCATTTCGCTGATTTATTCAAATAAAAACCGAGCGGCACTGCCATCATCTCTTCTGCTCAAAATGCATAGAGCGGTTTTTCGTGTTATTGAGAAAGTCCCTATCAAAAACAACCTTGACGTGCCGTACCTGTAACAGAGAGGGGGAGGGGGAAGACAGAGGATGGTGGGAAAGACGCTCAGTTAACGGGATATAATGAAAAGTCATAGTATAGTAACCCGATGGTGGTAAAGGATTGGTTCTCACAGGTTTAGTCCAACTTGATTTGTCCAATGATTCTACATTGGACACTTTTAACCACACAACTTGTGGAGGAGACTTTGGCTCCCACTTGCTGGACTGGTGCCTTTTTGGAAATCCTCCATTCACAGTACACAACACCCTCAAGACTGGGCTTTTATATGACCAAATAATTTGAATAAAAAAAAAAAAGATACCTAGTTTACTTTTGTTGAAAAAGTCATAAGATGTAATTGAATAAAAAAACATCAATATCAGTGCCAGCCCAGGCAGATTTTAATGGATTTTTATCAGCTAAAATAACACTGATCAAAATGTGCTCTTTTCATCCCTGTACTCTGCTGTGTTTTGTCCTCCTCAGACTATTGGTGTTGCAGCTACTCTCCTTTACAAGAAAAAAGCCAGACTCTACTGTGCAGCAGGCTGAATAGACCAGTGGAAATTACCATATGTGAATGGGAAATTTGGGTACAGCAGTGAGGGACTACGAGTTCAGACATTAAGATTGGAAAAACAAAGAGATTCACTGAGCTCTAACCCCAATAGCCATTAGCAAAGCAGTGTAAAAGATATTTCAGCAAACAGCTTCTGGTGTTTAACTGGTGCTGACTCTTGCTTCTGCTGGTTAATGCGATACACGTCTCCAGCTGTAGCAGATATATTACCTTATAAGTGTTGGATAAATCATAAATAAATTATGATTTTCTAATGATTTCATTAAATGTCAAGTGCACGTCTTGAACACATGTTGAGTCGTCACAATAAAATCCAAGCACAGACAGGGTTGCCTCAATAAAGTTGGTTTATCAAAGTGTTCCTGCCACTAGGTGTTGTTTTGTGGTTGTGTTGGCTGGGGTGTCAACTGCTGGCAGTCAGCCTGATCTGTCCATCTGCCCGACAGTATGAGGAGCAAAATTATCTTGGCTTTACTTTCCACATTGCCATAAAATCCCACACTCCCCATTAACTTTATAGTTTTAGCCTCACTGCTAAAGCCAAAAAGGAGAACAAAACCTGCCTGTTGGCCTCAAGGGTTCGCTTACAGGACTTAAATATATAGTTGTGTTTTCAGGTTTATTCATTGCTTAAATTGTTTTCAGTATCCAACACTACGACACAAGATAGAACTTTTATATCGTTAAAACTGCCACAACTATTCAAGCCTCCATGTTTCACTACTAGGGGTGGGTAGTGAATAATAATAAAAATAATAAACTAGCCCCGGGGGCTAAATTATTAAATACCGTAGTATCAATAAGCTCCGACGTTACGGGTTCTGCTCTCGGAAATTAAGAAATTAGGAAAATAGATTTTCTATTTATTACAGTGCACGTTTTATTTCACCAACTCTGCTTCTGATTAAGGCATTAATCTATGATGCATTCTTCCTGTTCCCCATCCAACTCCATTTCTCTCTCTCTCTCTCCACGTATATAATGTACAGTATGTTTCCAGCCAGAGGCAACACAGGGAGGAGTTAACTAAGGTATAAGAACATGGGTTGATTATTCAAAATGAACATTAACTAGCTGATCTTTAAACATCTTAAAAAATTCTGAAAAATAACCAATATGTTTACCATTGAAGTACTGCCTGAATAAGCAGTATTCTAAAGAGTAGTAGCGTTAAATCTTAGAATACAATACTACCACAGCTTACATGAGGAATGGAAGAAAAACTTTACTTGGCTTCAAGAATGTCATATTCAGGATGGAATTGCAATAACATCTCATCTAGCACTATGTCTCTTTCAATTTAAAAATAATGTCTAAACATAATGTTGCTATGGCTGCATGTTATGGCCTTGCCCAAGCAAGCACATGTGCAACAGAGAGTCGACATTGATGCAACCTCTTGCAACGGCAACAATTATCTTTGTCTAGACACGTGACGTGACAGCAAGAGCACAAAGACAGAGCACAGCAGTGTTTCCCACCATTGTAGCTGTATGAAAAGAAAGCAACGAGAGGGGAGGTTGTAGGTTTTGGATTGTTAAGAAACAACTGATGATTCTCACTTGTTACGAGTAAACATCAAAATTGCTTCAATTCAATTGTATTTTCCTGAAAGCTTGATGATGTTGTCATGTCTAACCAGAAAGAAAACAGGGTCCAAACCACAGAGGGGCTACTTAAAATAAGAAGCAGAGCACACGTGGTAGAGGGCAGAACAGCTCTTGACAGGCTCTGAGAAGCCGGCCTGCAAACAAGCATTTTCCTTGTTAATAACAAGATTGAATTGAATTGAGCAGGCTCTCGGAGACGGCCTTGTCAGACACATGTGGAACAGTTCCACAATTTCACCTCGAACCACTCATCAAAATTCAATAAAACAATCACCCAGCACATTCTGTTCAAATCTCAAATCGTCTCTGTTTATGTTTTGCTACTCAAATGATAACAGGTATAATGCCTTTATATTTACTGCTCTGACCAATGAAAGGTGATGCACAGGATACAATGGGTTTACTATTCTGTCATCATCAATAATGAATGTTTGGAATAAACTGTAGATCCCAGGAGCTCTGCAAATAGAAAGACTAAGGCTTCGCAGTTTCAAGAAGAAGTCAGCAGGCTGCCGGGCCTTTTCCTGTCATGCCCCATTAGGAACAACCTCCCTGCTGACATCAGACTGTCTGCCTCCGTTGAGGCGTTTAAATCCAAACTTAAAATTCATCTTTCTGCCTTAACTTTCACTTATTGGCTTATCGGTTAATTACTTAAGGCCTGTAATACATTACGCCTTGTAGAACTGTACAGGCCATGGTGTCCTGCTTACAACAGCACTCTAAACTTTCTGATAATTACGGCATATCTCTAACCCTCTGTTTGTTTAGTCCCTTAAGCACATGAGCATCCAGACTGTGTGACCATCTCTCCCTCTCTATCCCCTATTTTCTACTCTCTGTGCTAAAACCATTGGTCGTCCTGGGACCTCTCTCCCTCCCTATGGCTGTTAGTGCAGCATTCCAGATGTTTGCATCAGGATCTTTGTCCTCCAGGAGTCCTAGTCTCCTCATCATCTCTCTCCGCTGCTGTGTGTTTCTGTCCTTCCTCCCAGATGTGAGAATGATGCGATCGATTTTGCCTGTGATCAATGTCTGGAGAATTAGCTCTGAACATTGTCCTTTCACACATCAACAACAGGAGATTTTCTGTGTGAATCACATTCACACCTTCTGAAATTACTCTGATTTGTTTTGTTAAAATGCATCAACACACCCACTGGCCCACAGTGAAGTCTGCAGATAAAGACCAGCTCAATTAAAACTTCAGACATTACACAGACTTTAAGGGGGTTGGCATGGTAGGATCTGTTTAATGCCCTGGTCAACAGATTCAGACAATAGCGTTTAATGATAATGTCAAGAAAAGTCAATAGTTGTAGTCCATGTGTGAGAGTCTGTCCTATTTACAGGTCTTTATGGTGGAGGGGGGCTTGTGTGGCTCAGTGGCCATCTGTTGACAAGTGCTTGTTGTCCTCCCAGATTTCTGCTTCTTCAAATAAATACACCTTCAAATAAATACACTTTCAGCCTGCATCTTTCTCAAGGAGAGGAATCACTAGGTAGTATGATAAACAACAATCATGCATCAGAGAGGATTAAGGAAAAAAAACAGCAGCTTAAAGAATAATATACTTTAAAAGAAGACCGAGACCTGGATCTCGACAATTCTTAATAAAGCAGCTTCCTGAACAATATCAGGGCTCATCTCAGTGGCTCTTAGACACAGGATGTCAGGAGGAGCTAAAGGAGATGTCCGTTCGCTCAGCTCGTTTCTCTGATGACTTAATATCCTGCAGTGGGTTAAAGGTTATATCTATATGAGGCTGTAACGTTATATAAAGTGAAGGTCATATGACTTGAAACTGTAAGAAAGTCGCAGGCAAAGAAATATTTGAATGTCTGGCCATCTGTTAGACAGCAGGAGCTTATGCAAAACTCTGGATCCCTCTATTGTTCTTGTCACTTTACCATTGAGATCGAAAGTGAGCCAACATCACGATGCTGGAAAACCTCAGTTAAACCCAAAGAAAGCTGGCTAACGTACTATAAACTGGCTTTGTGATCCAGGCCCCTGGTGAGAGGCAGAGACCTTCCACCACAGAAAGCAACCAACTAACCAGTTATACAAGATGCTCATCACTGCTGTGCTGCTTTCAGATACTGCGGACATTCTCCTGGAAGTATTCAGAGGGGGGTGTATGTGAGTTTTTCCTGCCAGCCTGCACATAACATGTCCAGAGAATGTCCTAGTGAGCCCATATTAGAATACACAAGGAAAATGTCCAGAGAATCACGTTGATCACGTTTCTAACACTGGGCGGATGTGAAAATGTAAAAAATAAAAAAAGAATACAAATATTTAGACTGAAAAAGAGGTGTCATACACGTAGAACACACCAAAGAAGTTGTCAACTTGGAAAGATGAGATATGATAAGAACAGACTCCAGCATCTATGTGCTGTAAAATTTAAATATGTAATTTTCGTTTATACATCATGTCCTGCCACCTGCATTTTCTATTTTTCACCTGAATGCTCCAAAGATCAGATAATCTCCTGCTGCGTTCTTTATATGTGAAGCACAAAATCTGGCGAATTCACCGGATTTTCCATTTTTCATGTTTGAAAACTGCTTTAGAATCAAAACTACAGAAATCCCAACAATATGATAAAACGAGGCATTTTCTTAAAAGGATATTTTAACAAAAATGTAAAAAAAATTTACGTATGATTTATGTTCTCTAAATATACTGTAGGTGTGTAAGAAAGATGTAGGAAAACCCAAATTTCCCAGGAGAGCTTCCTGACAGACTGCTGGTGGGGATTATTGAGCCCGATTCCATGAAGAGCAGCCTCATTACATTGGTAATCTGAGTGGTTGACAGTCACACTAGTCAGTATGATCTAAATATATAGACAGGGCGGAAATGATGGCTTTATGCCACGGGAATCTGAAGTGCAAGTTGATATAATGAAAATCCCCGCTGTCACTTTATTCAAGCATTCAATGTAAGTCACTCATGCTTATGCATTCAGCCATTCATTTCTCCTTTCAAATGCTCCTCATTCAGTCACTCATCTCTCCACTCCGTCTGATGTAGGGGTCTCTTGCTGTGCATCAGACCGTGGAGGAGTCATAAAAGTTAACTCCTAAGAACTGACCTGATCCATTGACCAAGCAACCTTGAAACCCACACCCACACACACACACACACTCAGTTGTCAATTGCTTTAAAAGTGGTGGTCATGCTTGAGAACACATGGATTTCATTCACCTCACGGCTAAATGGAACCAACACGCTTGCCCACACACGTTTCATTAAAGTGCCCTGGTAGACTTACTTTGGCACAGTGTGAGTCAGGGGAGTTAGAGGACCTGACTGAGATCTCACACACACTCACACACACACACACACACACACACACACACACACACACACACACACAGAGCCAATTTAAAAAGGAGAAGGGATCAGGTCTAACTGAGGGAGTTCGTCGAATAGCTCTGCCAGATGAAAGTAGCTGGATTAGATGCACACGTCCGCATGTGTGTTTGTGTGTCCGAGTTATGTTAAGGCGGCTACCTGCCACAATTCATTTCATCCAGTTTCATTTACAGCAGACACTGGGGAATGTCTACATATATTGTCACGATACCCGGCTCCCCACAACAGTTATGCTCATTCGAATCCCTCCAACCAATAAAGCAGGGCTTTAAATCAGCCTGAGTTTCTACTACTTTTCCATTGGACGCTGCTGGAGTCACACCTGGGTCCAATTGCTTTTGAAAAACTGTCAGATATGGGTAGCGTTTGGGTGAATCAATCTGCGGTGTCATACCGGCTGGGCTCCTGCCCTTGGGTTTATTAAATTGGTTCCTTTGTGCCAGATGAGTAAATCCATCACAGAAAAACAGTTGGAGGGAAGTTTTGGTGCCTTACCTGCAGGTTGTGTCTCTCCAGTCTCATCTCCAGAATGTTGTTCTGCTCCTCCAACCGCTGCCGCTCCGACTCTAAATCTTCAATTTTTTGTCTGGAAAAAAATGCATCCACACATGCTCCCTTACTTCTAATGAATATCTACAAGGTACAATTAGTGACTATGCAGATTATCGACTCAATAGGTTAATCCTTGATCTCTAGATGTATAGAGTGAGCGAGTTAACCTTTGACTTGATGGTATTTGTGTGTGTGTGCCAACTACCTGAGTATGTTGACCTCCTCTTTGGTGGCAAGAGAGCTGCTGTCAGCCACAGAGGTCGGCTGCTTTTTCAGACACTCCAGCTCCAGCTCCACCTGAGACAGACAGACGAGAAGATGGGCTCGGAGCATTAATGTCAGACCACCTCTGGCCATGTGCCTGGCACAAACCTTTTGCCTGAAGATAAATCTTGAGGACTCTATTCCAGCGCGCTGCTATCTTTTCCAGGAAGACATCCAGACAAACATATATACGCCATCAGTCTTCCAACTCATTTTTCATTTCAGAATGTCCCGGCTCTTTTCCCCAAGCACTTGTTTTTAGTCTGTGGATGTCTTAGTTAGTTTCTCTCGGATCTCACTCTCCCCTCTGCAATTATCCCTCATTTCCATTTGCACACCCATTTTCCTCTCTTTCTGACAGCATCTGTCTGTCTCTCAGCTCATCCTCTCTCTCCCAGTCTTCCCAAGACGAATAAGTAATTACTGCTACACCAGACAGGTGGATTTCACGCGTCAATACTCATTGCTATGGCTATGTTGACGTCTCCTTGGCAACAAGGAGCCATGAAAAGAATCACAGTGTGTGTAAGAGAGTCACACCTGCCAACTCTTTACGTTATCCTGGATTTATATCATAGAACATAGCATACACTAACTTCCACAACACGTATATAAGAAAAAGAAAACTTAACACAAACTGGCCCATTAAATCTGGCAAAATTCAAATGTCACTCAAAGACTTAAGTATGTGGTCATCGTAACCTGGCAATTACCCAGTGTGCTTCAATAGCAATTTGTGTCACTTCAGTCAGGATGTAACAAGAGGGAATAGGGACAGTAACGCATGAAAGCAAGCTGTTCTGTTGCTGTTAAATATGAAAAGGTCTGACGGACCATTTTCACAGTTGGTCTCCGTGTATAAGTCATATATTGGTCAGCATGTGCGTCACAGAGCTGTTTAAGCATCTCTAAATCACAGTCAGGCAAAGTACACCTGACAGGATAACAGTCACAATTTAAGAGACACGTGAGACAGCTGAAATTCTCAGGGCAGAACTGTTGTCTCCCTCTTCTGGCGGTGAGAGTGATTACACCAACACTGGTGATGCATGCTTGTGACGCCTGGCTCGAGTTCCGCATACATTTTATCTGGAGCATCAGAAAAGATTTTTGGACCATTCCGAGGCTCAGGGTTCTGTAGCCTGTTCCATCCCAGTTGCTTTGGTTGCTCCCCTCTTGGCAAACCAGTAATTGCTGGCTGTCATAAAACCCATCGCTGCAGCTGTGCCAGTGCAAGAGTTTCAGATTAAACGATACAACGCATTCACACACACACAACAAGTGTACGTGAATGGGCATGTGATCTGTTTGCAGGTGTGTTTGTCTGGATGGAGACTTTTTAGTGTGGACGAAGCCAAAGAGAGATTTACCTGGTGCTGATGGCTAATCAACATTGTGTGAAACAAAAAATGCTAATGGTAGAGGCTGCAATGTCTGTGATCATTTGGTTAATAATTCGGTAGTAATTAAGGTTTCTATAGCATTAATAAGTATTATATATTTAAATTTGTGGTAGTTGTTTCTTGTTTTTAGTTACTGGTGGAGTATGAATGGAAGTTCGGGTCAAACACATCAAACAAGTAAAGAAAGCCATATGTATTTATCTGTTTTATTACAGACTAAAGCACTACCAGTTATAAGAGTGGGGGGTTGTGTGATCATATATACTAACCGTTTGTAGCTGCAGTTTGATTGTCATCGTCTCTTCCTGTGCTTTGCTCAGCTGGGCCTGAACAGACAAAACAACACAAGGGGTGAGGAAGGGAGGGAGGAAGGAAGGGAAGGAGGCACCGATACAAAAGACAAGCATGAAAAATGACTTGTTGTGCTACTGATTTACAGTATTGACAGAACCGGTGCAGGCGAGCAGATCAGAAAGAGGTGCCAGTATATTTCAACCAAAGTGTGCTACTCATTCATTTTCAAACACTGACACGTCGGCCTTCTTCTCATCATTCCAGCGTTGCTCGTAATGTCCCAGTGCTTCACAAGAGCGGCTTTCATCAGTTTTCAGTGCAGTGACTGTCAACTCGTTCACTTGAGCCATTAGTTATGAGCAAAGTCGACAACGTGTTTCCAAACTGACTAAACTTCGGGGACTCTGAGGTCGCGTTCACACCGACCCTTGTTTAATCCAGATCTTCTCACTCTTTTTCAATTTAGTGTGAACCAAACTAACAGGTGTGAAAGGTCCAGACCAACGAAACAAAATTTTGTCCAACCAAAAAGCTGGTGTAGGTGTGAAAATGAGTGATATAAACTCAAATATATATCATTAAATACAAGTTTATTTCTCTAATAACAAACTTGTCTCAGTGGAGGACAAACGAGAGCACTGGGAATACATGTGTTGTGTCATGGATGTGTGCACACGCACCTCCATCTCTGCATTGTGGCTCTGTGTCTTCTGCAGTATGTCCTCTGCCTCTCTGAGTCGCTTGCTGAGTTGAGGCGAATACTCGGTAGGCGCCAGCTCGCTGTCATAAGACTCCAGTATCGCCCGCATTCCATCACGCTCCTGTAACACAAAACACACACACATTAACATAACACTACAAAATCCTATTCCTACTGCATACTTGCAAACACATTTTCAAAAAGAAAGTAAGTCATGAGATTACAGAATTTAGTCAAGAAATATGTGATGTGTGTGTGAATAAAGTGGGAGAATCAAAGCTCTTTGATGTGTTATCTTTGTATTATGTTTGGTGCTTTGCTGTGTTTATATGACAGGCAAATGTAAATAAGAGAGTGTGAGGGAGCTGCGAATTTCTTTTCCAAGCTTTGACAGGAGAAGCTTGTTGTGGTCACGCTCATTTGTATTTCTCCTCATGTAATAAATCAACATCAAATGTCCTTGTAGACTAAAGATAAAGAATAAATTGTGACAGAGAAATCTTGCAAATGAAGCCTAAATTATGCTTCTTTATCTAGCTTGTATAATGTGAGATACTGGAACGTCCTCGACACTGTAATCTGCCCAGTACATCGACACTCCCAAGTAGCTGGTACTCTTAAAGAAGGGAGGATCAAAACCTCTTCAAGTCGACATCTTCACAAATGTCACTCACGCTGACGCAACATCTCCAAGTAGCTCCCGAGTCTTTGTTGGTCTGCGTCTTTATGTTTGACATTCTCACGCGCAAAAACAGGCAAGGCTCGGAATGGTGTGTGTGTGTGTGTGTGTGTGTGTGTGTGTGTGTGTGTGTGTGTGTGTGTGTGTGTGTGTGTGTGTGGTCACCAACTGAAGTTAACTGCCGGTTGTCTCCTGACTGAAACTGAACTAAAATGACATTTTCCAGTAAAAACTGTTAAATTGTTAAATTTAAACCTCAGACATCAGAGAAGTCGTCAAATCAACTGATCTAAATCAACTGTTTGTGCCCAATTGCACTCTGAGGTTGCCATGGTGATCTAAAGCACTTAGCTTCTGCTGAGGAGACATGGATTCAGCTGAGAGACACTTCTCGAACGCAGGCTTACCACGAGTCAAGGACCATAACTCCAATCACTTAAATTTTAATGCTGTGCGAGACGGAAGACTCAGCTGACTGCAGTTTTATAAATTATTTGTTTGTGGTGTCAAGTGTAAAAAAAAATAAAAAGATAAAAGGTTGTTTTTTTGTTTTAATCTGAAAATCCAGTTCTTAATTTGTGCTGCAGTCTGTGGGGAAGCTGGATGATACGTCTGTCATTCAGGCTCACGGAGTGAAAAAAAAGTCTGCTTGCTTAGATAGTCGTCTCTCATAGCCTCCGCAGCGCTGTGTCAGCTCCGGAGAAGACTGCAGCCATTATCTTTCTGCTATAGGGGGAAAAAACATTCTGGCTTGTTGGTGTTTTTTTCTAAGACCATGATGCAGCAATGGTGCCACAGCAAGATAGTGAGGGGGCTTGTTTTGGTGGACCACTTGCATGTGGGCAGAAGAAATGGCCAAGTCCCTTCAAAGAAGATGCCACAAAAATCAGTAAAAGGGTGCAAGTCGACTGTGTGATTGCACAACACAAATCTTTGTCATTTTCAGCATGTAGGTTTCTAGCTCAGAGGTAAAATGGTACCAGGCAGATGGCAGAAGGGGAAGAGACAGACCCACACACTACCACCAGGGTGTAAGACTTCTTAGACAGCGCTATCGAAGGCAAGTATGTTTTCTATCTGGCAAAAAAAGAGAGAACGAGGGAAATCGGTGGCTACGAAGAGGAAGAAGGATGACCAGAAAACTGGTACAGGGAAAAAACAGACAATGACTGCGTTTATATGTGTACTAGTATCCCGGTTGTTATCGGGGTTTTGAAATATGACCACTTTTGTGCTGAAGCATGTCAACGTCTGGTGCATGCATAGATCTTATTGCCGTTTCTGACCACTGCCAACTACCTACGCAGGCGTGGCTTCATGAACGGTTCAACCGGGACACACAGCCAGTGAAAGGATGCCCTACTCAGACAGAAATCTGCTTTTCATCACGACAACCCGATCCCACCAGTCACAGCTGCGTATCTTCATCTACTGAAATACTTGTATTTATCGAGGATATGAGAACCCAGATTTCTCACTGCTCCACATAAACACCATATCCTGCATATGATCAAAACTAGGAAAAGACTCTTGAACGTCTCATATTGCTGAGAAAAATCATTCAATCATGAATGAATGAAGTTGCAACTAGTTGCCCCCAAAAAAGAAGTGAGCAGAATATGTATATTAATATATTTTTTTGCTCAGAAGAACTAGTGGGACTACACCCAAGGATTAATTACAACATTTAATTCATGTGTTACACAGTAAATCTGCACTGGTTGCTAGGTAACAGAATAAATGAGAACAATCTAATCTGTTTAAAAACTGGCAAACAGCCCGTTTGCTAATTCAAATTCCCCGTCAGTCAAGACCGTTGAAACGATGCGTCTCCTCCCCTCCCTTCACCGCACGGCTACTCTCTGTATTATGGAGCTAAGAAGTCCGCATTTTGTGGCACTCAGGCTTTTAATAAACACCTCGCAAACAACCGGGCTGCAGAGAAGGGGGGGCCTTGGATTGTGAGGGTTATGAAAAGCTCCGCAGTCACTTGTTAAACAGGACTAACTTGGAGAAATTTGACATTCAGGTTCAAGTCAGGTAATAAACACGAGACCAGAAATGCCCCGTGATTAACTGTATATTGTTTCCTAAATAGTGCGGTGGGCTTAGAATGATTCTAAAGCACCTTGTAATTCATGGAAGTAAAAATTATATGAATAATGAGCTGCGATTGCTCTGTCAGATTAGCTCATGAGGTAGCATCAGAAAACAAACCGAGATTTCCCTAATCAGATCCCGCCTGTGATTAGCCAGATCAAAACCAACATAATCCATTTTAGGATGACTGAGTCAGGTGCCTTAAAAAAAACACTAAAATCCAAATCAACCTTAATTCAACGTTATGTCTTTTGGTGCTGCAGCGGCTTCATTTGTCATGCAACATTACACCGCTGCGTTAGAGAGTGTGTATCCTTGTGAGAACCTTGGAGAGGAGAGAAGACGATAAAAAGGCAAAACAGAGCAGGGAACAGGGGTAAAAACGAAAAGGTAAAAAAAACACGTTTAGAGGTCAGTGCGTGCGCGTTCGCTGCCTCTCCTAAACAGCAGGACTGCAGGCTATTTACTGTCTATTAACGTGCAATGAAATTCACTCAATCTAAATCAAAAATCTGTCAGCTCCTCTCTGATAAAACTCTCATTTTGAAAACAATCATGCAGCAGGAAGACAGAGATGATAAAACTATCATTACAGCTTTCGTGATCTATTTTTTTTTTTCTTTCAAATTGCTTTTATGTCAGCTGTTTTTATCGAGTTCATGGAGATGCGACTGTGCCTCTAATGGATCAGCGAGTCTGTCAGGAACAGAACATCCGAGTGGGGCAGCCGTCGAATGAAGGAGACAGCCTCGTGTTAGAGTGGGGAGGATTCATTTCACTGGAAACGCTGGAAGATCCTGGAGTGCGGGTGAAATGAAAATGATTCTCCTCTCCACTTCTGTGAGAACTTTTGTCAACGTGCAGCTGAACAAGGCACTAAATCATCACCGGTTTGTGAACCAGTGAGTTGCTACAGTCACTTCCCACAGGCGAAGGGGGGATATGTAAATATATGAATCTCACTGTGTTGACGAGAGTTTTTGACAAACAATCCATAGTGATTTCTCAAATGAAACATTTATATTCCACTGTTTCAAGCTTTTCAAATGTGAGGATTTGGTCAAATAGGAGGAGGAGATACACAGAGAACTTCTCCGACTCCGGTTAGCCACTGAACATGCCGACCATTCATTGATAAGGGGAAAAAAACACATTTCATATTTGATGAATATTTCAGAAATTATGACTGATTACATGTGCACTAGTATTCCAGTTGTTAATTGGGTTTTTGATCCATTTTTGTGTTTAAGCAGGTCAAGGATACTTAACCTCGAAAACCTGGTGGAAGGATGTGGTATCGATCAGGAAAGAACCCATTAAAGTTTGGTGCAGATTGACAATAATTCAGGGACCTTGATGGAGAAAAAAAAAATCTGGCAGGTTTAAGAGACTGATATTTATGAGTGTTTACAATTTAGTGTAGATCCAAATAAAAATCTGGCTCTGGTAAATTTGAATGTGGTTTTATAAGGGGGCCTGCTGGGGGAGAAACGAGCTCCACTGAGTGCCATTGTGCTTTCCTCGGTTTTATTTCCCGTTAGGGTCTGAGCACCAAATTAATTCAGTTTTTGTTATTGCATAGCTTTTATTTTACTTCAGACAGAAGGCATCACTATTGATAGCCGGCTACATTAGGTACATAATGATAATAAATTGTAAAATTGACTGGTTGTGGCTTTGCAATATCCATTAGTTTGCTGTAGGTTTCTTAGAGATATACAAAAGGAGCAAAAATAAAAATGATAAATAAAAGACAAAACATACTCGGGCAGCTGAAGCAATGGTTGGGTGAGAAGCGTCAGTGTATTCAAACGATATTCAGTTAGTTTAATATAACTTTAGGAATGTGTGGCCAGTGAGAAACAAGATGCTCCAACAATCGTTCTTGGGCAAATTCAAGTCAATGTTTTAAAAAGCAAAGAATTCATAAACAACTGAAATGGATAATCCTTCAAATACATTGTGACTGGATAAATACAAACAACAATTATTCCCACACTCTGACTGCCTGGTAAAGTGCAGATGGTTGACTGCAGCTTCTGCCAAAGCAATCTCAGGCCGAGTCATATTTCCAGCTGTACTTAGTTATAGTGGTGGCTGAGTGTGTGTGTGTCCAAGTGTGATTTGTGTACTAAGAGACTGGGCATGTTGACCTAGGGAATTACACACACCGAGAAATCAATATTGCAGGGAGGTCAAGTCAGGAATTGCAGAGCTTGGCGGGGGGGCAAGAGAGACAGCTACAGCAGTCACATGACATTCATCAACCAATCACAGAGGGGTAAATGGAAGATCATTAATTCTGCACTGGCCTTGAGAGTCGAGTGTCTGGCCGAGTGTTTGAAGTGAAACTCTGAAAAGGGTTGTGTCGTGAAGGGACAGTGCGAGCAGCTGATGTGTGTGTGTGTGTTTTTGTGTGTTTGATGGTCAGGCACCTTTGTTAGTAACAGTATTCTCTTCTGGAGCCGACGGACCAGAGCGTCCTGGGTCTCCCTCTTCTTCTGCTCCTCCAGAGTCTTGCTGCGCTGCTGGGACATCTCAGCACGGAGCTCCGCCTGCAAGCGCTCCACACTCCTCACACTGACAGACAGGGATACATTAAAAAAACAGAGTGTATATAAATATGGACAACATGACAGCTCCCGAGCGATGCAAAATTATCTGGTTCGCCCCCTGGTGGAAGGCTGCAGGTTATGGTTTCTACTTTGACCAATCTCGTTTGAGCAGGCTTTGGTTGCTCGCAGGTACATGGCCAGGTGGAGAGCGAGAGAGGCTGAACACATCGATCAAAATGCATTCAGCTATTGGCTTATTAATTTATCTGCATTCAAATGTACATAGGATTTATAGCGAAAAGCCAAAATGTTGTCTGGACCTAAAACACAAGCAAAAAAGTTTTGCTGTTTGCGTTTTGTGTGGAGAAACAAGTCAGACTGTTAATAATGAACAGCCCCAAAGTAATAGCTAGTTAGTTCTGAGATGACAGCCGATGGGCTCCGAGATGGATGGATGGGTCAAAAAGAAAAACTGTTTTTCATCAAATTACACGTCAGTGGTTTTAATTTGATACTTGATGCTATAAAAACAGGGTGAACATAACAGCTGAATTGGCACAGCTCCAAAACGACGGCACATGTATGCAAGATATTTTACCTTAATTCTTACAATTTACAACAGGAGGAAGTGGAAATGTATATTTACAGTCTGTGGTGGAAAGCAAGAGACTGAGTGTGTGTGCAGATTCATAACGAGGGAGCGAAGAGGCTGATTAGTGCTTAATGTTCAGACAATCTGTGAAAAGCAATTCAAATTTTGTGTAATACTCCCCAACAGACAAGTTACCTTCCCAACACCAAATAATTCCTCCACTAAGTGGTCAAAAATTATTTGCAGCAGTGATTTTGCCAAGTCTGATCAATAGGACAATAATTATACCAGGGGACAATAATTACAGCACAGGCTCCCTTCTCCATCCCCTCCCGTGCCCGCCCGTCTCCCATTCTGCTGTTTCTAATATTTCATAATGAGCCCAATACGCTCGGCAGAAAAGAGACGCTTGTTAGCTAATGAAAGCTTTCTTAGCTGCAGCAGGAATATACGCGAGCACGCGGGCAGATCTCCCTACAGACATCACCTCTTCCTAAACAGGACAAGTTTAATTAGCGAATTCCCTCACTCTCACAATCTCTCTCACACATACACACACATACTCACACACCAGTGGTTACTGTCGGGAGTGCTATCAGAATCAGGACCAGTTTAATTAACTTTGTGACAATTAAGGACTTCTCAGAGATACGCTCCAATAGATATATGGGGGGGGGGGGAGCATGCAGGCACACAGGATTAGAGGAAAAGGGTTGAAGGCAGAGAGAGGACGAGTGTGTGTGTTTTACCGGCTGTTGAGTGTGTAGTTCTGCTCTTTCAGAGCAATTTCTCTCTGCTGGATCTGAATCACCTCCCTGGAAAGATCGTCTGGTTTCCTACGACAGACACAACACAACACAGAAGAGTCAGTATACACATGTACGAAAATACACACACACACACACACACACACACACACACACACACACACACACACACACACACACACACACACACACACACACACACACACACACACACACACACACACACACACACACACACACACACACACACACACACACACACACACACATCTATACATCAGAGGAAGGAGAGAGAATAACAGAAAATGACAGCGTTTCCATATCCTTTTGTTAGTTGGCCAGTGGGGAGCTGGGAAATAAAATAACATGAGCAGCAGAGGGAGAGATGAAGGGAGGATAATGAGCTAAATACTGGTCACAGTTCCACAAAACAAACTCACTCCATGGGAGAGATTGAAAGATTACAAAACACACAAACACACAAAGGGAAGGCGACAACGCAGAGGGTCACGTACTCTGACAGAGAAGCACCACATGACCTCCAAACGCTCAATCCTGTGTGGAACCTAAAATAAAGTGCAGTTTTCTGCTCATCTATTGAGAAACAGTGATGCGTTAAGCTCCTGTTTAGTCCCCGGCTTCTACAGTCTGCATGTCAAGTGTCCTGAGGTGAGAGACTGAAGCGCACGGCTGCAGGACGTACGATAGTGGAGAGCCATATATAGAAGCAATGAATGAATGTGTGTGAATAGCTGAATGTGACTTGCGTTGTAAAGCACATTGAGTGTTATTTAGACCAGAAAAGCACTCAGAGATGCAATGCAGTCAATTTAACACCTAAACTAGAACGGCACCCGTTAGAGCACACTCCTCCACCAAGGCCCCCCAGTCCCCTTAAATTCAACCCAGCCTCTTAACAACGCAGATCAATCATAATCTATATTGCAGAAGAATGATAGGTTGATAAAAAACAGTCAAATTATAATGACCAAGAACGGTATTTATTCACAACATTAAAAAAACACACATGAGAATAAAGCTACACTAAAAAGAAATAGATAGACATATCAGTTATTCGCTACTAATCTTTGAATTTTTTCAACAAGATCCATGAATTATTCCCTGGGAAATTGGTGAAAATGTAAAAAAAAAAAAGGCATCTGTGAGATATAAAAAAGATAAGAAAGTGATAAAAAAAAATTCCTGAAACTGCAGCAAAGTTTTCCTTTTACAAAGTTCGATGCAAAATCTGCCCAGTATTTTTGTTTAATGCTGAAAAACAAGCCAACAGACAGAAAAGGGTGAACACATCCTCCGTGGACGTAAAAACGATGCAGCTCGACGTGATGAAGTTATTGCAACAAGTGAAAAATAAAGTATGTATGACAGTAAATAAATGAAGCGTCTGACCAATCTTCAGCTTCCAGTCAGAGACAGTCGGTGGTGTCCTGAGAGCTGAGCTGGTATTCTGCTCCAACATTCGGCAGTTTGCTGACTCATATGACAAATTAGGAATAGGGGGAGGAAACGGCTGAGCAGTCAAGGTGAACGTCGGGGTTGGAAAACCCAGAGAGTGCCGTGTGAAAATTTGGGTGGCGTGGATTTATCACCACTTCCGTTTAGCTAGGTGGAGCCTGAGGTGTGGAAATAATCTCATGATTAAAATATGACTTCATGAATCATAGGATGGAATAACTGCAGTAGCCAAAGTAGGTAATTGCCCTGAGCACAGAGGGATTAGCCTTCTCCTTAGCTTATACGAGAGGATGGGTTTTCTGTGTTCGGCTGTTTTTGTTTGCACAGACCACGAACCAGACATCTCTGTTGGCTGGCGTTGGAAATAACAGGTTGTGTATATTGTTTGGTGAGACGTCTTAAACAACCACAAGGTGCGGTGCTGTGTAGAGTAAATGGGCTGTCAGGGGTAGTGCACGGCTGCTGCGAGTCCAGTTCTGAGCACGTAGACTTAAGTGAGTAGAGGGAAGTGGTTCTAACAGCAGTTTACTCCAGAGTCTTGTTAAACTGTTGTTGGTTCAACTCTGGACAAAAATTGGTGATCAGACACATGAGAAACCGAACAAACCCCAACTCCTCCTGCTGCTGCTGCTTGTTTTCAGACAAACAAGGGACCGTTTGTTCATTTGAAACTTAAAGGTCTGAAAACACCTGTGAGCAAATCTCTTGTTAGATATAATGTTAATATTTATATATATCAAATAAATCACATAATAGACAATTGTGCCCAGAAATCATTGCTGCATTTCAGTGCCCGGCATTTCCCCGGCAGAAAGATAAAGATATTTTAATAAAAGATAAATTGTTAAAATATAATATAATATATATCATGTTTTTTTCAAAATGCTAGACAAGTTGTATTAATTAGGGAAATGTGGGAGCTGATTAGGAAAAACAGAAAAAAACCCAGAAAGTCTTGTAATAGAATCAAAACACACAAACACCTCAAACTGTTTTTCACTGCATGAACTTGCTGGTATGATCCTAATTAGCTCCATCTTTGCATTAAAACTATTCCTCCAGCAGAGATGAACTCATGGACACAAACGGACCAAACCATCTCATTTCGGTCTTTAGCCGGTGAAAACATTTGCGAGAAAATCCCTCCACATATTGTCCCCTGCAACATTGTTCTGCAGAACAGCTTAATTTTAAGAAAATATTTTCATTCTGTTTTCTGACCAATTTCAATTGTCAACCACATGGGTACACACACAAACAAGCACAATGTTATCAGACTGTGAAACAGAAGGAAAGGAAACAAACACCAGCAACCAGCCAACTGCTGGCAGACCCGAGCTGCGGCTGTGAGGCTCGTCTGCTCCACCGGGGAGCCACATTGATTGTTGTTGGACCGGGTGAACTTCTGTCCAAAAGTTATTTTCCTCTGTCAACACAGCATCGAATTCTGGGTCTGCATGAGACAGACTCCTCAACTGGAGCACCACATGTGTTTCCACCTCATTAACAACTGCTCCACTGTGGAGATTCTTTTCTCAACACTAATGACCACCACAAAATGGTTGGTAATAGAAAAAGCTAAAATATGTAAATTCAATCAAAAGTAAAGTACGATGAAGTTGCAGTTTCTCCTCTGCATCACAGTTACCTGCCAGGAAAAATAAAACCACCTTATAACGGAATGTACATTATGTTACTTCAGCCATTGGGGGTCTCTCCTAGTTTGATGACATCGTGAAGCAGCGTGGAATCATGGGAGATGTCGCTTCGCCACCATTGCAGATAAAAATCTACCAGTTGCGATTTCGGCACAAACAACGTTCACGGAAAAGAAAAAATATATATCGCTTACATAGCGAACAGCAATGAACAATCACGATCCATCACCAGTGGCCAATACAAACAGTGGAGGGAACAGACAGCCCACTGGTTAACTGTGTCATTTGCCCTCAACGTTATAACAGATGTGGTCAAAGTTAAGGGTAAAGCTGATATGACGCAATTAAAAAGGTGAAATTAAACATTCTATTACCTTGAATAAAATTCAAGGGATTTCTCTGGGTTTGAATTGTTCCATATTATATCTTTGAGAAAATGATGTTAATTAAGTAAAAACACCTTTGACGAGCTTCTAGATGTTAATTAACCTTGCATTAACCTTTACTTTGAAAGATCACACATATAGCTGCTTGTTTTGTGTGAACCAGTTTGGTTGTTTTTCTGAATCACCAGCTCCCACCAGCCAATGACACGGCAGTCTGACTACCTGACATTTAAGAATGATTTCAAATTTCAACTCAATCTACCCAGAACGACAGCGAGATGATGGACAGCCCCACTCATATATTATATTATATAAAAGGTTAGTATTAGGATGCCTGTGATCCTCTCAGGTCTTTTGATAACTGTAAATTTAACAAATGCTGTCAGGTCCCATAACGCATTACATAAGACTAAAATGAAGTCTTGCATGAGGAAAGATTTGATTTTATTCCATAATTTACAGAATACTGTCTACCTTCCTCTTTCTGCCCTGTAGGAAAGTCAAACACATTTTAAACACACACGCACGCACGAACGCACGCACGCACGCACGCTGTGTGTTCCATTTAAAATTCTGTAAACATCACAGCCAGACTTAATCATAGAGAAAATGATGTGTGTGTGTGAATGCATGCATCCATGCATGCATGCAGTGGACAAGGCTGCAGTTTGTATAATCTGCCAGATCTGCTCCACTGCTCACAAGGAAACATGCAATCATTCTCTCATTACTTTTGACTGGATGCTTTGAGACACACTCAGCGCACACATTAGCAGGTACAAAACAGACACACACCTACACACGCTGGTGGAATCCTTCCACAGAGATGACACACATTCATTTGATGTGACAATAGCGCCACCGAGTGGCACTTTGGAAAATATACACTCGTCCACCTCCCTCACAGTCACACACTCAGACATATGATGTCCCACCTTATGTTGAGTCCAGTAGATTGTCCCAGGTTTTCCCAGGCGTGAAGCTTCTCAGCCAGTCGCTAAGAATGGAATGAAACATCCGGTTACATGACATCTGAACTTTTGTTTAAAGAAAGTAGACACAGCAAAAACTGTTCAAACTTGAATTTAAAAAAGGTCAGTGAAAAATACTAAATATAAGCTTAACCCATTAAAGACAATCTGCTAATAACAAAAATAGATGAAGAGTCAGCAAATATTATCCAAAAAGTCTGGAGTACAAGTAAATGGGTATGGGTACAAAAGTGCAATCTCACAGCCACACACAAGTTACCTCTTTGTCCAGTTCCACATTGACAAGCTCTTCTTTAGTTTTCTCCATCCTCTCCAGCTTCCTCCTCAGCCCCTCCACCTCCTCTTTCAGCAGGCTGCAGTTCTCCCTGCTCTCCCTTCACAGAGTGAACACACCAAAGACAAAACTGACTTCAAAGTTTGGGATTCAGCGTCAGATGTAGGTATTGAGTGCTTGTGATTGCCGGCGACAATTTTAAAATACGATTTCAGATTAAGTGAGATCACGGTGACTGTATCTGTGCACATGTAGATAATTCATGTACATAATCAAAGCAGGGAAGTGTAGAAAGGAATAAAATATATTGCATTAATGGGATCACTCCACATCCTCAGATCGCAGTGTCTCTCTAGAGGCAGATCAAATGTCCTTCAGTGATAAAGGTCACAGAGGAAATCAGTGTTAGTTTTGTCTAATTCATCTGAAAATGACCTTTTTCTGAAAGCAGGTTTGTACAAACGGAGAGAAACACAGCTTTGGTAATTCTGCATTTGATCTGTCATGTCGTTTCTTACATACTCTTCTTAGTCATCTTTTCACATTGCTTGTATACGCACGGTGAAAACATTAATCCTAAACCACACGGAAATGTTGAGCACTGGAGGATTGCACTGGCCAGCAGTCCTTGAAAACTGTATCTTTGTGGAAGGCATTAAAGATTTAAACATGGATTCCACCTGAGAAAGGCATTATCTTCTCTGAGGCGCTTCAGCTCCTTCTCCATATCTGGAAGCCTGGCCACCTCCAGCTTTACAGTCTTCACAATCGCAATGTCTTGCTCCTGGAAGGTGAGACGTCTCTCCAGCTCCTGCCACAAGTGAGGAGAGAAGTCAGGAACTTGTCCAAAATCAAGGACAACAGTACATAAATATTCATGACACCGCAAAATATTCTTTGCATTTTTGTTACACATAAAAGAAACCTCTCAGGTGTGCAGATAAAAAGAAAAACATTTTCAAGCATGATTTGCTTCCGCGGCTACAAATCCATCACAGGGGAAGCACTCGTGTGTCACTGCGTACCTTAATCTTGATGATGTGCTCTGAGCAAGAGGACTCGGCAGCTTGGAGACTTTGGCAAAGCTGAGAGACTTCCTGATACTTCCTGATTATAGAAGCAATCAGATAAGAGTGCTTGGTCAATATTAATCTTATGCAGCGCAGCTCACTGAGCACTGGCATGAAACAAAGCTCGGTGAGTGGTCGTCTCTCTATGCATCTTTACCTGCGCTGTAAATCCAGCTGTTCTTGAAGTTCCTGGTTTTCCAGGGTTTGAGTAGAAATTGTTGAGTCTTTGTTTTGATTCTTCTGCTTCAGCTCTCTGATCTCATCCTTCAAAGAGCTGATGGCCTGGGAACAGATTACAGAAGTGAGCCGACATAAGATAACAGACGTGACCAAAGTAGCAAAGTAAGTGTATGTGTGAGTCTGTGCGTGTGTTTACCTGGTTAGCAGTGTTGAGTCTAGAATCTCGCTCCTCCAGCTTCTTGTTCAGGCCCTCCAGGTTCTTACGGACAGAGCGATTTGCTTCCACTTGGTCTGATAGGTTCTTGGCTGCATCAATCTCTCTTTCCTCCAACTTCTTAATCCGTCCCAAGAGGTCCTGGTTCCGGTCAACCTCATGCTTTAATGTAAGAGTTAGAGAAAGGTGTTGATCACAATTTCTGCTCTGACGCTTGCAGTTCATGCAGAGTTACTGCCAGTTTCAGTAAGTTAAATATAAGACATTTTAAGACCATAATTCAAGACCTATATCAAATATGACAGATATATATCAAGAGTCCCAGAATCACTTACACTTCCCTTTTACTGAAGATAATGTGAAGTAGTCAAGTTAAAATAGCCCAAAAAGCCATTCTGTCTCTAAGGCTACAAGCAGACAGTAGGTGTCCATAAGCCCTCCCACAGCCAAGCAAGTGATTTGAGATTCATTCTGCCCAGGGCGATAGACAGCTATCAGTTCCATGTTGGTCTTGTTTGTAGCTTTATTACAGCAAACTAATCTGTATCATCGAGAAAAAACTACAAAACATGGAGACAGTACAAACTATGCAAACAGAACATCTCTTAAAAAAATAGTTCCGATTTTAAACCACGATGGAAGTAGCTTTAAATGAGCTTTATCATAATTAAGACCTTCCAAACCATATTCAAGATCTAATTCTAAGGCTTAGTTTGTTATTTCGATTTTTTAAGAACCTGCAGGAAACCCTTTTTTTCCTGGGTAACAGTGTGTGAAAAGAATCCTGTATTCTGATTCACTCTATATGCATTGGTCTTATATACTCATGTAAGGATGTGACCCTGTACCTCATGGTCTCGTGCACTGTCAGAAGCAACCTTCTCCAGTTCAAATCGAGCTCGCTTGTGACTCAGCTCCATCTGCTTCTTCTCCTGGTCCAACTGACGGTAGCGATTCTTTGAGTGAACCCTCTCTGCCGCTTCCAAAAGCTGCAAGGGGAAGAGAAGTCAGTCGATGCAGAGGTTGCATGTTAATACTGCCTCCACACGGCGTACGGATGATGCTGTCAGTTCTGGTATACCTCCATGCTGCGTTTGTACTGACTCTGCAGGATCCCGCTCCCCGCTGGGCGATCCGACAGCCTCGGGGGATGTTCAGGGCAGCTGATGAAGGAATTGAAGGACTTCAAGGTCGTTAACACTGTGGTGTCGTCTTCGAGATCCATTGTGAGAGTCGCTGGTGGTTACTGTGCACGTGGAGAAGGTGCAGAGTAAGAGCAAGACACAGTAAAGTTACAGTGATGCAAACAAAGCTTAGATATTCAATCAGAAGATACAATGATGATGTTACTGAGGCCGAGGTCAAGCCTGAGTTACTTTGTCTCGTTAAAACGTCCAGTGTGTAAGATTCAGGTGAAAGGGATCTATTGGCAGAAATTGAATATGAAATAGTGAAGTTTTCACTAGTGTGTTTCATCTAAATTGTACAATTTGTTGTTTACTTTACCCTCGAATGGGCCCTTTATATTTAAAAACTTGATAACTGAATGTATTTTTAAAGTGCATGAATATAAGCAAAATAATCACAGTGATCAGCAAAGTGTGGTCAACAAAAAAATGTATCTCCCCACATACAGGTGAGCTTGTTTTTATCTGTGATCATAACAAATAACATGAAAAAACAATAAATAACAACACCAGACCATAACAAGTTTAAGATCATTTCTACAATAACTAATTCCAAGTGGCTAACACGGTTACACACAGGGCTGGGCAATAAAACAACATCAATAATTATCACAGTATCATTTTCATCAATAGCAAGAGAATAAAGGTTCAATATATCAATATTATGAGTGAGGAGGTGTAACACTTAACTGATCCACCTCAGAATAATAAAATGTTTTGCTGTTTATCAAGTGGCTGCTGATAAACAGTTTAAAACCACAAACTTCACTAAGGAACTAAACTCAGTCTTTAAACTTAATATAAACAATAATTTGACATGTGTCGTGATGATTATCGATGTCGACCCATGTGATAAAGTTCACCTTGAATTTAAAAGCCTTGTCTTTAACTCATGTGATGTGTTGCCCCACGTCAGATTCACCAGATCACCACAACAACAACAGATAACGTTCAATGAGAGACAGCTGAAGCTAACAGCTAAAAACAGCAGCTAACATCCAGCCGCTTAGTTCAGTTGTTATCACATCATTCAGGCAGCTTCTCGTTCGTGTCCCTGTGTTCAACTGTTGTTTTAGCATCGTTGTTATTACACGAACTTCCGGGAGTTTAAATCCAGAGTGTGAGCGTCTGCAGCGAACTCAGAAGGGAAGGCTATCAAGCTAACAACAACACAACAAGCTAACATGTGGTTAGCATGGGGCTCGCGTGTTGTGTTCGAGTCCCCCGCCTCAGGGCTGAGGGTTAGTGAAGAGGAGGAGCAGGTTGAGATGAAGATGAAGTTATCTCACCTCTGTTAGCCTGTTAGCCTGTTAGCTTGATCTCACACTGCACCGGTGTGAACTCCCTCCAGTTTAAATCGAGTCAGATTCACGTGTTATCGCGAGACTTTGACTTATCGCGGGAGTGGCAGCTGTGAACAGAACTGTCAAACTGTCCAAATTCTATAATGAGAATAATAATATGAAAACAATAATATTTGGTTTAAAAATGTAGGAATAAAAACAATTGATGTTTATCTTTTCACAATATTTACAGCCCAAGCATTGTTTCCTAAAAACTGTATCTTTAAACTTAAAAAAAAAAATATTTCCGGCATATTTGATCGAGATCATGTTGTACGACAAATATCTGAAACTTAAAAAAGCCCCATCTTTCCACAAACTATACTTTAAATCCATATTTACCACTTGTGTGTTTATAAGTTTTTTCTTCGTGTTTGCGTCTGTTTGGTTTATTTATTTATTTTTTGTATATGCGTGTTTGTGTATTATATTGTGTACTTTGTATTTTCCTTTTGTTACCAATCACTAAGTCGTTTGATCTTTTGTTATTATTTTTTTTATATATATATTTTTTACATTGGGACTAGTTAAAGACGTGAGCCATCCCTTATAGACCCATTTAGATAGATTAGTTAGATATAGTTTTATCTTATCTAATCTTATCTCATCTTATCTTAAATATTATGAAGACAAACAAACATTTTACCAAAGCTATCAAAAGTACAAGCAACATTGTCATCACCTCTGCTGTCAGCTTTACAGATAATACAAATTTTAATTTAAAACAAATTATCAGTGTTTTTCAATCTCCTATGTTATTTGTACGTGTTATTTCATTGATATCAAAAGTTGTGATTGCAGAGTTTGTCTCACAGAGGGCAGCATTGCTAAACCCATCCGTCTAGATTTTTTACTGCTGGATGATTCCACTAAGTAGTTTTTAGACACTGATCCAGTGGTCGGCAGCAGGCAGCCATTGGTTCTTCATTATATGAGTCTTACATGTGAGGAAACACATGAGGATGATGTAGTCACATACAAGACCGATCTGATGACATTCATTTGGCACAAGCTGAAAACACATGAATCCAGGTGAGACACTGGTGGCAAAGTTTTAAAGATACTGAACAATGGGGTGATAGCATTAATACCACGGTGACCATATGGATGTCGTCAGCCAGAAGCATTACAATCTGTGTTTAATCATCAAAATGCTTCAAGTTATCAGGCTCCTGATCTGAATGTGATCGTGCAACAAACAGCAACAGTGACATTAAACATGATAAGAAACAATGAATCTCAGTATTCTGCAAAAATACTTAATTTACTCCCACGAGAGAATCCATCATCAGCATATGACAGCCGCAGTGCAGCGCCTGAGGACCGACTGCAGCTCTGTGACAACTGCTGGGGTCTGAGACAAAGCCCAACACTATTCCTTATGTCTGCGATGCATTCGTGTCTTTAGACGTGGGGGAAATAGACGGAGGGACTCAGAGGAAACACGAAAAAACACAGGGAGAGAGAAGGGACTCATAAAAGGACTGAAGCCGATGAGAGGGTTAAACACTGAGCTGCAAGATTGGGGTAAGATGTCCCTGGTTTTTGTAGACAAAAGAGACTTCAGAGGATTGAGGCCCCCTGGAAATTTAACAAATCGTCCAAGGCCCACACCCACATTTATACATTAGCAGGACTGTAGCACAACATTGAAGAATAATCATCATAAATAGCTGTGATCTTGATATTGCTCAAAATAACCTTGATTACCATTTTTGGCCATAATCCTGCAGCATTAGAATCTGAATAACAACAGTAGATATCATACTTTATTGGACATATTTTAATATATTAATTTAATTTCGATTTTTTTCCACCCCAGAAATAAAAGAATACATATTTTGATGAATTGCTAAATACTTCCAAAGCCCAGTAGGGGGCAGTGTGGCTGAGTGTGTGGGTCAACATTTTAGTACGTCACACACATGTGAGCGCTAAGTGAACAATGCAGGTCAAAGTTCACCAAACTTGAACTCCACACGAAAACACGCTGGATTCGCTGCACTCGCCTTTTTGCTAATGTGTGACCAGGCCATTAATTATCTTATCTGTCTTTGGCAAATGCAGATTGATGATTTTTTATCCAGGGCAGTTTGCAGCAGTTGAACAGTTTAATCAGCATTAAATCACTAAATTCCCACGTTAAATAACCGGTGGAGAGCAGCAGCAGAAGAGGTCAGAGCTGTCACCTTTTCTCACCAGTATTTATGTGAGAAAAGTGGTGTAAAATATGAAATTAGAGCTAGGGGGAGCAACGAGGGCAGTTTATTTTTTTTTCAAACTTGGATGCAGGAGGGTGGAGGGGTGTGAATTCATGTGAAAAGGTCACGCAGAAGACGTGTCCTCTTCAGATTGACATAACAGCTACCTGTCACTGTCTCTCTCCTTCTCCTTCTTCCACCCCCCAAGAGTATTGCGCTTATTTCCGTCCACTGTCCTCAGTTCCTCTGCACCTCCCTTCCCTCTCCTCTCCTTTTCTTGGACCCCCTATCTCCCTCGCTTACTGGCTACTAACACTCTATCTTCTGTGTCTTTCTTTATCTGTCACGGTGTGACTCACTCGCTCTCTCTCGGGTATTCCGTGGCTCTCCTCGCCATCCCAACCTGCCCTCGCCATCCTGAGGTCGGGCTGGAATTCATGCAGCGATCTCTGGAAGATGACGTAAATGCACGAGGAAAAAAACCAGACACATAAAAATGCACGTACACATGTGCACAAACACACACACACACACACACAAGAACCATAAGAAATAAATCAGCAGAAGTGCCCGCAGATGTGCCCTTCATTGCCATCTGCTGTGAAAAGCGTAAAAGCAGTTCACAAAACACCATTTTACATTCAGCGGCCTCTCCACTCACAGCATGTAAACATCACAGCAAACATGAATGCTCCAGCTTTATGTAAATCATACAAGATTAGTCGGCTGACATCTAAACTGCACATTTTATTTTGTCTTGTTGGCAGCAGAGTCGACATGTTTGTAATTAACTGCAGAATGGTGACAACTAATAGATGCGATTCAGCCATTAAACAGGCTTTTAGCATCAGGAGTCATCTGAGGCGATGTCGTAAATTCATTTAACGCACATAATCACTGCAGTTTAATAAGTGTTTTACACATTTTCTCATCGCTTCAGTGCATTTGAACAGGCTTTATGTTTCTAGATTAGGCTCATCATCACGTCTTGTGTAGCTGTAAACTTCCAGGCTTCTTGTTTGTCAACGTTATTCTTGATTTTTGAGTGAAAGACGACCTCATAATGGAGAAAATGCCTCTCCTGCGGCGTGAGGACCTGAAATAGAAATAAAGTGAGTCTCTCACAGCAGACAGAGAGAGTTCACAGCAAGGTAGCACAGGGTGTCGCCTCAGCAGCTATTGTAACTGTAAATCTACGAGGGGGAGACGGAGGAAGAAAGATGGTCAATTAGGGGGGAAAAAGGATATTAGCGAGATGAGAAAGAGCAGAAGGCCGAGGGAGAGAAATGACAATTTGTAGTCGTCATGGGTCCATAAAGTGGGAGGCGGTGAAGGATGAGAAAAAAGGACAGAAAATTGAAGAGGAAAACAGAGACATGGACAGATAACAACGTTAGAGATCAAATGAAGCAAAGGTTAAAGAGTCAATCAATAAAGTAGTGATTTTATACTTGTGTAATGAAGGAGGACAGAGGAGGAGCCAGGAGCGATTTCAGTCTTCCCGTGTTCCCGTGCCCCAGGTAATACTTTAACAATATTAGCTTATGGGTGACATGCACACTCATGCACACTCATGCACACTCATGCACACTCGTGCACACTGAGAAAGGCCAATGCAAAAAACTGGTATCAGGCTTTGGAATCTGGAGGTGAAGTGGCACATTGCAACCAACCATAGACTTTATGTAAAGATGGATGACATGACAGCTCCCCAAAAGTAGAGCCAAAGTGTGTTGATCACCCCCTGGTGGCTGGCTGCAGTATGAAACCCACCTCGTCCATGTAAGTGGATGCGACATGGACCAAACTAAAGTGAACTTATCTATAAGATGTTTTCTGTCATTTTAAGTCGTTCTGATCACACTAGTGTCTGTTCAACAAAAAATCTAACTTAGTTTCATCATACAAAAATGAAAACATAACTTTAATTATATTCCATTCCTGCCCATGCTGCCCCCTACATCATACACAATGGAGCATGAACAATACATAGCTTTCACTTATTAATTTATTCATTAATAAAATAAGAAACAACTCAGCGGGTAGAAGACGTCTGTGTCACGGGATTTTTTGAATTCTTCCTCCCTGGGGTTTCCCAAAATCCACAGTATTTGTACAATCCGCAGGGAAACTCTCCAGGAAGCAGATCTATTTTCAGCCCAGAAGTGTATACAAAGCCATTTTAGAAAAGTACATTACGATGTTCATGTGTGTAGTGCGAGCATTATATTTTTATGAACTGTGGTGACTCACCTCTTCCGCAACCAATAATCCACCCATCAGCGTTCCACGGGGAGTCCCTTGCTATGTTATGAAAGATAGGGGCTTTGTGGTTGTGTTGGTGTGTGTGTGTGTAGTCGCTTGTGTGCAGTTGTCTGTCCGCTCATGTGAGTCATCGGCGGGAACACAGTGCACAAATGCGTTTTTCCCGTAGGGTGGCTTGATCAGGACATTAAGGCATTGGAGAATAAGAATGAAAATGAAACAGCGGTGGGAGAGGAAGAAGGTGGATGGTGGTAACAAGGAGGTGGGATGGAGGGAGGACAGAGATGGAGGTAGAGAAGGGCGGAGGAGGTGGAGGAGATGCAGGGACATCATGAAGGGAGCGAGGAAGCTGTGGAGAAAGAGCTGCAACACAAACAGCCTCATAAACAGAAGCACAGAATTCGTCCTGCATGGAGAGGTGTGTGTGGGGAATGTGATGCACTGATACTCGGTTACATTATTGGATTTTAAAGGCTGATAGGAATGCCAATATCTACAGAGTCAATAATGTATGATATCATCATCAATCACCTCAGGGTAACTTACTTCGGGTCAGATAGCAGCTGTTTATGATGTCGTGGTCCAGTGCGTAATTTACTCCCATGTTCAGTTCTAACCGGGTTTCCACATTTATTCTGCAGGAAAACATTCATGAGTTGTTCTGTTCTGTCTATGAAACATTGGAGATAAATCAGTCACATGGTTCCAGAGTCATAAACACACCTCTGCTTATAGATACTGTTCAGGCTCCAGTAACATACAGAACTGTAATATCACAGAGTGAAGATCATGTCAACATGTATAAATACAACAAACACCCACTGTGTTCGCTCTATAGCCTTTAAATATCAAAATGAATGTGCAACTTATATATGTGCATCTTTGTTACAGTTGTAGCTGCAGACCACCCTGACCACCATAAATTGAATGAAGAAAATAAATGTTTTAATATAAAATATACACATAAAAGCACATATTTAATAATTTAATAATGATATTAATGATAATAAAAGATACAATTTGTTATGGATACCAATTTGTCAACCATTAAATCAGTGAGGCTCCAATTTACAGCCCCATTAAATCAACATGACTACGTCTGACTGCATGATGTGTGTAACCCATACACAAATTGGCCTCGGTGTAATTGGTTTCATTATGTGTTTGTAACTCTTTTAGACAAAGCCCAGACGGCTGTGTCAGCCATGTGAAGCAGCTGATGTGGAGCGAATGACTCTCCACTGGCATCAACAAACTTGTTTACACAAGAATAGAGAATCCGCAGGGCCATCTACAGAACAGTAGATGCAGACTGTGGGATCAGCAGTCTCACTCCCTTTATCCATTTTTATTTGTCTGCACTTCGCCCAACTGGAACACCGAATACGTATCGAGGCAGACAGGAAATGAAGGCTCGACGTGGAACAAAGAGCAAGGAGCAACCCAGGGACATGGTGGTTGTGTGGTTTGCAGCTCAGGCTACTACTCACTGTTTACATTCAACCAGCACGTTATTGATGGTGGAGTAAAGACAAGGTCGTTGGCACTGAAACGATCCCAAGACGCTAATTGGGTGAACGCAAATGTCCGAGTCAGTTGTCTTTGGAGTTTTTATTTCACAGCGAGCGAGTGATGCCTCTTCTAACGTGCGATGGATGCAAACTTGAAAAGGCAAAAAGAATCCAAATATCTCGAGATGAAAAAGAGGAGCTGTACGTGTCGAAGAAGCAGAAGAAGATGCAAACAGATTTGAGAGCTTTTGGGAATAAGAACCAAAGCTGCTGTCGATGTGCTGTCAACAAAAACACAGTGGAATTTATACTTTATGTCCTGCCTTCCTTCACCTGAACACCCCGGAGATTTAGCATTTTGTAGACGTTGCATTCTTCGTGTGTGAAATGCAAAGACTGGATAATGTCCATAGAAGGCATAGTTGGGTAACAGAACCGCCACGAGACCTCAGCATATGTTCAAGCCCCCATTGTCCTGACTCCGCTCTGAAAGGCAAACAGGCGACCATCATTTTCTGCCTTTGTGCTCTGGCACAGAGGAAAAGAAATAACATCGAGAACAGCATTGCGGAAAAAAAATAAAGAGCTGTTACGTAACCAAGTGCACAAACATGGTTAGAAAGAATTCCGACCTCGTTGATGCAGGGAGTCAAAGAGAAGGAATGTGTGGTGAGATTCTCTGAGAAGATATTATTACAACAAGAACCCTTTTGATCAGACTGTCATATAACACAAGATGTTTTACATCCAGCTCCATATATACAATATGTGGTGTCAGTAAACTCCACAGATGCTGTCGTGTCACTGATTATTTATGGCTCCTGCTTTTTCAGGATATTGCTTTATTTTTCTCCTGGAGTCACAGGTCAACACATTTACAGCCACAGTCTGGTGGGATGTTTGTTTCTAAGTGTGCCGGTGGTATTGTGCACAGGTCAACTGAGCTACACCCGCGATTTGAGTAATGACCGAATGCACTTTAGTTTGACCCTCAGCATTGATCCATGAAGTCTAACACCTCCAGAAGTCAGTTTCACACTTGGCATTTGTATCGTTAAGGGCTCAAGGAAGTGCAGTGTTCAATTTGGTGCATTTCGGACGTATGATATGTTCAATAATAGTAAACTTTGAATAAACAGGGAAACAGTGCTTTGCAGTGGAGGAGGGGCAGCGTGCCTTCACAGGAAGTCTGGGGAACATCTGCATCTTCTTCTTCTTCTTCGTCTTCTTCTGCCTCCTTAGCAAGTGGCGACCAATGGGCCAAAACTGTCCCACCAGCAATAATATCTGTCTCGCCAGATCATTTGGATAATTTTATTATAACATTTCACCACATCGAACTGTTGCATGTGCCAATCTCCAACATGGCAACAACATTGAATCCCTTTCTCTTTAGCAATTTGCTTTCAAAGTAAAAGCACAGCATTCATTTTGTTGCTGCAATGATTTGGACAATTTAGAGTGAGCAAAGCTCTTATTTAGAAAAGTTGTGAATTTGAAGATTGTGCTGACTGCTTAACAGACCCTTGAAATAGCCCATGAAAAAACAACACCAGTTAAATAAATCATTCAAACTTAGCTACACACATGAAGAGTAATAAAGCAAATTTCCTTAAAGAAAAACATACCTGGTCTGTTGGACACTGCGTTAGTTAGTCTAACACTAAAGGAGAAGATAAGGTACAGACAGTTTGTCGTATTTGACTCGTCTTTTTTCCTCAATACATGAAACAAACATCACCGTGAATCTTCTCTCCCTGTGATTCACCTAACTCTCTCTTCCCTCTTTGTTCTGAATACTGATGTTAAAACACAGATCCTTGAGTGAAGCCTCAGAAATTGCTTGGGCTGTGTTCTCTGATCTGCGACTTCACTTCTATGGGAAATGACTCCTCTGTCCGTGACCTTTGCGGATCCGACAGCTTCGGCTGGATTAAGTCGGATCGAGGCTGACATCTGCGAGAGACTCATAACAGGAGAGAGGAGTGAGTTAATGTGGGAGGCCCCGCCGCTGGCCCGCCCCCGCAGCCACCTCTTGCAGGCATTCAGTCCATCAGTCAACATTTCTGGCCTATTGATTTTCTCTTTCTTGCTCCGCCTTCATCCATGACGAAGACCTTCAGCGGGTTCGTCTTTCTGCAGAAACTTTATACATGGGGGGGGACCCAATGAAAAAGCTTCGCTGAGTGAGTGATGATAATGGAACTGGATGCACAGGAAAACACAAGGATCCACCAGCTGTTCCAACGATTTATTACAAAGGAATCGATATGTGTCCAGACGGCTCAAATCTATTTCAAATCACGGCAGTAAACAGAAGAGTAAATCAAAGAGAGAAATTAAGAGTCTTATTATTCTGCCAACTTACATCAGTAGCGATGCCATTATGAGCTCAGTGATTTATTCCCTGTGCTGAAACACATGCATATCTTAAGACAGCAGGGAACAAGGCGTAATAAGAAGTCAATGAATCGTGAACGAAGTAAATGGTCATATAAATGGAAAGAGGACAGAATGGAATTCATGCCACATCCCAGACCAAATACTCCTCAGCATGATTGTCTAGTCCTTCTAGTAAGACTACAAAAGAAGAATTAAATGGCCTGACAGCTTCAATTATTTTAAACAGGGGGGTTTGAATATTAATAGAATATTTATTTCACCCCCAACAACGTGTATCTGGTCAACGAAAATAAACTTAACACACTATTACAACAAAATGTATAAATATCAGTGTTGACAAACCATTAAACACATGGAAGCACGTCCTCTTGACGGAGGTAATGAGCTATTCTGGATTTACACTTCATCACCTTAAGACCTAATTGAGGAAAATCTGTATTTCTGCTCATCTCTGCTCACTATGCACTTTTTCGGTCTCCATACCATCGGTCTTTTATGGGAAATAACAAGTCTGATGGGACACGCTCCTGTGTTCCTTCCTCTAACTATATTATTCATCATCATTTTGCATATAAACTTAATCGTAATATATATATACACTCTGTATGATGTTGGATTTATTCATACATGTGTGGACAGATGTGAAAACTTCATCATAATAGTGGGATGAAGAGGAGTGGTGGTCCATAGGTCAGCGGGTTTTTGGTGCGATAAATAAGCAAAAATTGTAGCCCTGCAGTAAGTGAGTCATTTGTTTCTATTATTAATATTATTGTTGTTGTTGTTGGCTCATTTTCAGCCCACGCCTGCCTCTTTGATTGACTTCAATGTGTGTGTGTGTGTGTGTGTGTGTGTGTGTGTGTGTGTGTGTGTGTGTGTGTGTGTGTGTGTGTGTGTGTATATTTCTACTTTGTATCATATGATATCAGGAATTTAATTATGCACTAGCCTGGAAACCGTTTTGAGAGGATATTTGGGTCATTAGTTCAACGATAGAAACTGGAAAGCAAGTCCTAACTTATCTACATCTATATTCACGGCTCATATTCTTATAATATCACCATATTTGTCATTTTTATTTATAAGACTTGGACTTAAAAGGCATCACTGTCAGTTCAGCATCAAAACGTTTGATGGTGTTTTAAATTCTCCTCCAGTTTGTGAATATGAAAGCGAGAGAAAAAGGAAGAAAATAACTCAAAGAAATATAAAAAGAAAACCCTGTCTGATAGATTGACCTATCTCACATGAAAGGCCTCTAACATTAGCAGAGGGCTGTGTGTGTGTGTGTGTGTGTGTGTGTGTGTGTGTGTGTGTGTGTGTGTGTGTGTGTGTGTGTGTGTGTGTGTGTGTGTCTAAATGTGAATTTTATCTCCTGCAAATGTCTCCTGTTAAATGTTATGACGGTTTCTTTTTTTGGGCGGATTACATTTCCTTCCTTTTCCATTATCCCCTCTGATTATACACATAATGTACGACCTGATCCAGTGAAAGGTTCGGCTCGTCTTTGGTCCCCAGAACCTCAGATGATAAAAACTCAGGTCAATGAATAATAATATTTAATACACGAAACATCAATTCAGATACAAACAGTTTAAACACTGTTGGGTCACGTTGTGTGTGTCTGTGCGATGACACGTGTGAATGCTGGAAGTGAACAAAGTGCATTGACTACATTGAGAACTATACACTCACAACGGAGGTACTTTCCTTGCGTCTCCTCCATTACACTCCTGAGGAGCTGTAGTTAGTTAAGATCTTCAGGACAAAACAAATGAGCCACACATTAAATGATAAGGATTTAACTATAATCTTATCTGTTTATCCTTTGAGGGTCACAGGGGGAGCTGGAGCCAATGCCAGCTGATATTGAGCGAGAGGCGGGGGGGGGCAGCTTGGACAACCTTACCCAACAACAACAACAACTAAATTTATAAAGACAGCTAAAGTGCGTATCTCCGCCAAGGTTTTAAAAGTCCCCTTTATAAATGGACTTTTATTTAGATCTACACCAAAATGCACAAATCACGATCCATGAATTATTCTCTGAGAATCAAATGAAAATGTTGCTAAATGGCTTATTTTTGCGTTGTTAAAGACGGTGGAAGTTTAGAGTTCTTTCGTGGGTAATGTGCAACCTCGCCACTAAATTTCATGGAAATCGATTCGGTATCAAGCAAGGACAGGCGCAAATATAAACTCTTGCCGAAGGGAATAAGCTCCATCTTGATAAAATCCTTTACGACAATAAATATAATGTAAATCACATTCACGATATTCACAAATTGATGCGTTGAAAAGTTAATAATGTTATACCACATTTACAAAGCTCTAATTTCCCGGTACCTAGGGGAACTAAAGCATTTCTTTCGAGCAGTGTTTGTTATTATAACATCAGGAATGTGAACATTGACTTGACAAACACCACTTGTTTACTATGACATCTGTGTGTCCTTCCCCTCTGTGTGGATGTTCTTTGTATGTGTGCATGTACAGATGAGGTGTTTTACATTTGCATATATATATATGGTAAATACAAAAAAAAGTTTATGATAACTATTACTTTATAATTTCTTGGCACAGGATGTGGGTGTGAATGCAACAAAAAGCAATTGTACGGCTTTATATCACCAGTTCCATTGGCAGACTACAGGGTCATATAGCATTGAAACGTGCATTAAATAGAATCTGTGGTGTTACAGGTAGTTGCTCCATTGAAACTTTCATACAACACACGAAAACACATTGTGCTGAAGAAAAAAACATTGTATAGAATGTGTGAGTAACCAGGGACCTACCAGCCTTGTAGGTAAAGAGAAAACCTGTCCTGAGCCAAACAGGAAGTGCGATTTTTTATTTTCTTTCAAACAAAGAAAAACAAAGAATCTTTTCTGAGAGGCAGAGAAAGGAAAAGGTCGTATTTTTCCTTTTTCTCCTGTTCAACCACAGTCTGAACACTTCACCCTCAATGCCTGCAGAGATTGACGACAGTGTATAAATGTGTTTACTTCCCGAGTTCCTCTCCAACGAGCTGCGGCGGTTTGTTGAATTGTTTTATCCGTACGTGGTTTAATTTGCGGATTCGTCTTTATTTTTGTCAGGCTGATGACATTAGCAGCAAAAACAACAACAGGTCCTTGTCTCAGTGGCAGGAACAAACAGTCAGTGCTGCGCCGGGCGATAAATGGCGTCGCTCGTTCTACAGCGGCAGCGGATCTCGGACTATCTCCGCCGTGACCCACCGCCGAACAGAAGCTGATGGAAGTCATTTTTACCCGATCAATCAATAATCAAATGGGAAGCAACTAATGAATAAAGGTCTAAGCTGAAGGCTTTTCCTGGTAACATGCTCCTCTGAGATGGATTTGCTGATGGAATACCTTTTGGGATTGGGGCCTGTATAGGTCAGCAGGGCTGGATTAAACATTTATGGGACCCTGGGGCACAAATTAGCTGTAAGCCCCCCCCCGGTGACCTCTGACCTGCACCTCCCAAACCCCCTGTCACCTTCTGAGTGCCCATTAAGACAGTGAGAGTGCACACAGCAGCAGAGCAAGCAGCAGAAACCATCACACCCCAGGTTTCCTGTCTTTACTGAGCACTTGAGGAATATGCACCATTTGAGCTCGTGAATAATTAGAGGTGCTATCGTCACTATTTCTATATTAAAGGTTACAGTTTGTAAATTGTTTCTGGAACAATCTTTTTTTTAATCTTATTTGTTGAAATTCCTGATGGATAAATAAAGTCGTCCGAAAAGAAAAAGGATCGTAAAACAAGTCGATTTTGAGTAATAATAAAAACAGCCTCGTTGGAAGAGGTGACCCGACTCTGCAGCTGCTTTTGGGTCTGATGAGGGTTTTTACTTTAACCTCAGAAGTTAGTGCAGGACTTTAACTCTCCAATAGGAGAGTGAGTATCGGTTTTAAATTCATCAAGTGGACACAAACAAACGCTCCGAGTAAATGCCAATGTGGCTCTGTGTTGATTAATGTGTAAACCCAAACACTGTTTTTAACGTATACACCCGCTCTTCTGCTCCTGTAGTTATATCAAAGATCTTCTGGTTCCATGTCCTCTGTTCGTCCCCGAAAGAACTAGAGAGGTTTCTCTGTTTCTGCCCCAAAACTTTAGAAAAGTCTCCATGCCCAGATCAGCTCCTCCCCCTCCATCGATCATTTTAATCTCATTTAAACAGTTTCCTGTTTAATCTTGGTTTTAATTCAGTTCCAGTCTGTCTAATGATTCTGTTAAGGCCAATCACTATTTTACTTTATCTAAGTCTTTTTATCTACTATGCCCTTTACTGAATCTGACCTTTTTTAACCTATCTTCGATAACTTTTACTGTATAAATCTCTTTTTAACTTATTATCTATGCTTTTTATCTTTTAACTAACGTGATTTTTTTTGCATTTGACAGTATTTGACCTTTTAACTTATATCTTATATATCTTACATCTTCTTTACTCAGTTTTTCTTTTCTACTAATTGTATTTCTATCACTGAAGGCTACATCTAATCTTTCATCGAAGCTTGTGTTGTTTTCCTTTGCCGTGACTGTGAAGCACTTTGGCTCGACTCCTGTATAAATAAATCTGATTCGACCAGACTGTCGACGTTAGAGTTTTAATTTATGTCAGCGTTACTGTTAACGTTGATGTTTACAACTTGTTTCACTGCTACCAAATAAATTAAATCACATGTTAAACACAGCGGCTCATTGGGCTTTTAAGATTCATTCATAAGGCCGGACTCACCCTATTTAAAACTGTATCATTCAGTGCAAATTGGCCTTAGAATTTGTATAAATCAAATTACCATAAAGCACATGGCACGCAGTAAAATATTAATAGTCTAGTCGGTAGTCCGGCCTCGTGTCAGACGTCCCAGAGGTCACAGAGGTCAGCGGCTGCCATGAGTCTGATCTCTGAGCACACGGCTACGATGAGGACCGGGGCTCGGCAAAGAGTCGAGGGAAGCACTGGGAGTTTTGGAGCAGAAAAAATATCGAATGGATTTCCAGTTGATGGAGACAGTTTCTATTATAGAAGAGTTCAGAGTATATTACACGGGGTCACCTGTTCCATCAGCACCCCCGTCTGCTCCAGAGCCCGCAGAGTCGACTCAGTCACTTCCCTCCGAGATCAAGGTCCCAAAGGAAACAAAGGGTCTGAGCCCACCACATCATCTTTCCCAGAGTGCAACGCTCCGGGGGTCTGTTTGAGACTGACCCCATGAACTTTAAACCCACTCATCACTTCAATAATCATTCTGTACAGGACAGAAACAAATTACTGAACTTTGAACTCCCTACTTACTCTTAAAAAAGAGGAAAGAACAAGCTCATATTGTCTTTTGTTTTCTGAGATGTTTTTGGAGCTTTTTCAATTATTATCTCTCTTTCCTCTCAAGCGTTGCATTAAAAAATGAATGTGTTGCTCAATGATAATGTTTCTTAAAATCTTCTTTTTTGAAATACAGTTGAAAATGTGTCTATATTGTATGTAAAGCACTTTGAGTTGCATTTCTTGTATGAAGGTGCTATAAAAATGTATTTTTACTATTATATTATTAATACCATAGTCAGAGTTGAATAAAAATGTTATGCATTATGACATCTTGTAATATAATTAACTTTGTCACTTCTCCAATAAATATAAAAAGGTAATGCTTTAAATTACAGCCTGCTATACGTAAGGCGTAAATTCTGTAAGTACCAGTAGTTATATGAAGGAACTGGGGAATAAGATGTTAAGTGATGGAATAAGTGGGTAACAATTCAGTAGTACTTATATAGTACTTATATTTTCTTTACATACGTATGGTCATGACCCACTGAGCAATAATCCAGATGTTTGTAAGTAAGTCAGAGATGATTTACACTTATCATTTACCTACAATGTACCTATTCTTACCTATTCTATTATCCCAGTAATGCACGTGTAGTTGTGGTACATTCTACTACACAATGAGAAGGGTACTTCACATTTTGGAAGAATGGACTGGAAGCGCTGACAGCACAACCTTTCAAGTCGCTAAAAGCCACTTTACAGATTTAGAAAGCGAGAATAAAAAAATAAGGCAAACCAAGGACATTTCTAAATAATAGTGGAAATGCTGGTGATCCAAAAGCCTTTGTGAGCAGACGTGTTTTAAAGAGTTTTTTAAAAGCCTCCAGGGACGGGGGAATACAGACGGGAGAGAGTTCCAGGGCTGCAGCACTGGTGAACTCCCCGTCACTGTGGGTTCTCAGGCCGGAACGTGTGGTTCTGGGATGGAGCGTAGAGGTGGAGGAGGTCAGCTGGTACTTGGGGGGGAGGGGCATGAAGGGATTAGGTGAGGGGGTGGATTCTGGACATGATGCAGCACTTGACTGGAAGCCAATGAAGACGGGTGAGGGGGGGGCGTGAGAACCCCGGCAGCTGAGTTCTAGATACACTGGAGGTTGTTCAGGGGCCTCATTTATAAAACAGTGTATCAGCGAATCATATTAGTAAGTGTACACATTCTCTAAGTCAAGGTTGGCTTTATAGATTCCAACCAGGGACAGGACCCCGTTGCAGTGGTCCAGGCGGGGGGGTGACGAAGGAGTGGATGAGGTCCACGGAGTCGGAGAGTGAGGAGTCTGGCGTGTTTTTGATGAGGTGGAGGATGGATTTATATTTATATTTTGTGTGAAACTGAAAGGTAACCTGGTTAGAATTTAAATGAGGTTGAGAATTAAATATAGATTAAGGGCTAAAGAACAGCATAACTCACCCTTTAATCCAAACAGGTACATGATGTACGAAGTCAGGTTCTTTATGAAACCCTGCGACAAATCTGATTTCCTGGGTACAGCTGCAGGCAGAAGCCACATTATTATGCCACAACAGTTTTCAGAGGTGAATTTGTGGATTTATGAAGTCGCCCACTAGATCAGGCCCGCGGCGAAGAACACAGTTGTATTTACAGTAAGTGGTCACGGCAGGATCCGGCCTGGTGAGGCAGATGTGTCCTGCTCGGTGAAATGTTCCAGTCGAGAGGTTCTGATTAATTTAGACGGACACGGGCAGAAAAGTCATTTCAGCAGGAGCCTGAAACACAGTGGACTCCGCAGACTTCATTATCTTCAGTGCTGCTTGGCCTCTGTGGCGTCTTGGAACACAAACAGCGATTCAATCCAGCTTTTTCAGGACAGTAGCAATAAAAACAATCATAAAATGGGCAACGCAAGGAGTTTGTTGTAACACCTAAAAATTGAAAGGCTCATGTCTTTGTGAAACTGCTTTCAGGTCCAAATGATATTGATTGAGTTTATAAGCATCAGTTTATTGGCGATTTACGATTACTCAAATTATTTATCATACATTTGTATGTTAGTCATGTTTAAAAATTTTGAATAAATAATGTTTAAACTCTGACTGAACTCTGGATCCACATTTAACCATTTTCCCAACATGAATTCCATTTCTAAATAAAGTCTGAAGATGACAAAGCTACAGGCGGCATCTGCAAAAAAAAGCTTTAGAGGATTAGGATTTGGAATAAAAACCAATTCAGTCCAAACAAATCTCTTTAAAACATTCTGTTCAAACTGGTGATTGTCAATATTAGTTCATTTTACCATGAGATTTGTTCTGCTTGCTGCTAAATGATTGTGCCGAGCTTCTTTCTCACACTATTTATTGTTTACTGCCTCATTTCAAAGGCTGCTAAATATTAAAATACAGGATTACAGGAAATCATAATTTGTGCTATATCAACATATGAAATGATGAACTGCAGACGCTCACTGAGGTGTGAAATTACCTCAATGTAATTAACTAAAAATGCAAAGAAGGCTCGTTTATTATCACCTCAGAAACTGTCATTTCATTCTTTGTGTGAGTCTTTAAAGAGGTTTCTAAGGATTAAATGTGGCTGGAAAACGTGTTGCTGGTCTTTCTCTGGTGCATCTCTCTCTATCAATCATTTGCTGACACCTTCGTTAAGTTTAGTGTGAAGTTTTATTGAATGAAATATTGAATTAAAACTTGGCGTCAGCAAATTCACAACATCGTCCCCCGACAAAGAAAATCAGAGTTTCAGTATTTTCTCTGTTTAGTGATATTTCACTCACAGTATTTATAAGGAAATAATTATTCCTACTGTTTTTCAATGTAATGTTCCTTCATTGTTCCCTCATTACTGTCCTGGTTAAAGAATTTAAAATCCACACTAACTGAGTGAGGTGAGGTTCCTGATGCTTCTCTCATGTTGCCACGTTAATTATGAGACTGGATCCAGTAGATGATTTGTTTACCTGAGCATGAAGCATAAATAAAAAATAAAAAAAATACCTCACTAATTACCATTTTAACAGTTTGCTTTTACCTGTGCACAAACATCCGTCTATTATCTATAACGCTCGTCCATTTCAAGGGTCACGGCGGCTGGAGCCAATCCCAGCGGACATAGGGCGAGAGGCGGGGGAACAAGCCGGTCTCCAGGGTCATCACAGAAATACAAGTCATGCTGGTATTCACACCTACAGACGATTCAGTGTTTAGAGTTTGAATGTGCTCCCTTTGTCTATTTGTTTTTTGTTCAATGTGTCCATAACGGAGGAAAATAAAGTCATCTACAAAATAAATCTCAACTGCTCAAACGAACAGCAGTGAATCGCCTCTCTGAATTTAAATGAGCAGACGCTATTGCCTGTGAATTCCACTTCTTGTTTGTCGTTTGTTGTTTGTTGAAGTTTTGTTTATTTCTTCCTTCAAAACGTAACTTTCTTCAAAGTCACAACTCTCACTCTCCTCGTCAGTGGGCGGAGGAGCAGCGGGGGGGGATTCTCTTTTCCCGACAAAAAAAAAAAGTGTTTGTGATTCAAGGCCTGTTGTCCGCTTCAATGCACTCTGCTATTCATACAGAGAGAACCGGACAGCGGGGGGGTCACTACATCACTCAATCACATCATTCTTCTTTAAATGCATGAAGTGTGAACAAGAAATTTGGGCTTCCGGAAAAAAAAATCCCTTAAAAGAGCTCGTACCGGGAAAAATAAAGCACAAAAACGCCCCCTGCATCCTGTTTATCTGCGCATATTGAGCTTTTTTTTTTATTGTTGAGGATCTTTTCATGTCGTCAAATATCCTTCACACCAAGGATGTGATGACAAATACCATTCGTACGCACAAGTACAAGGAGCAGAATACACGGGGGAATAATTAAGAGCAGTTCATTATCTGCATGTTTTGTTTTTTTCATCTGCGTATATACAAGATTATTGTAAGAGATTTGTAACAATAAAAGCAAGGTCACAAGAATGGAAACTGAAAAAAAGCGAGGGCTGCAATTAGCAGGATGAAGGACGTAAAAAGAGTTTCGTCAGGAGCACTGAGCTCATGCAGCGATGACAGAGTCTGAATCTGCCACAGACGGGGGCGTTCTTCTCTGAATACACAGCGGCTAAAGCCACGTCCACATAAGTGCTGATGAACCAGCCAAACAAACCACCTGGCTACCTGCGACAACACGCATCTGTTGTATAAGCTGGACGGAGCTGGCAGCTGTCCTCTGCACGTCCAGTGTGGATGTGAAAGAAGAAGAAGAAGAAGAAGAAGACAGACATTAAAGTGGAGTTCTTACAAACAGCACAACGCAGCCAACAAAACCCACAGTGCACAGCAGGAGGGCTGCAACACAGAGCTGCACAGTTAAACCAGTCTTCATGTTCACAGCAATACAACCTGCACCACACTTCACTGTACATATTTTTCATTAGAGGTTAATTGTGGTTTGCAGCATCTGCTTTGGTGCTACGTCTTCTGTGAGATGCCTTTGTCAGGATGACGCAGCAAATTATTATATATTTTTTCATGCATTAAAAAAAAATTTAATTAATAAAGTCAGGCGTATGTAGGGAATATTTATCAGTGTTTGCATTTGGTGCAGCTTCATTGGGTTTAATGCACCGTCCACACTAATGCAAATGTTTTGCAAAATGAACTTTTTCCTCTGAGTTTGAGTCTCCTGTTCACAGGGAAAATGTTTAGATTTTCTAAAACGCAGCTTTCATGTGTAAAATGGAGCGTTTGGGAAATGATGACATCACTGCGTACTTGTCCGTTGTTGCTTTGTGTAATGAGCTGGGAGCAAAGACAACAACAATGGCAGCAGTATATTGGTTTCTCTACATTTGGTTGACACTGCTCGGTCGACTTCACCCAATATTGCTTGGAGCTCTCTGGTATTTGATGGATTGAGATGTAGACGTTGTCGCCACGCCTTTATCGTCGTGTGGCTGGAGATATTTTATTTAAATGGAGGGGAAAATATCAGCTCAAAAACATACCCACAGTCTTGTCTATAAGCCCTAAGGCGACTGTTGGGTGAATAACGCCACAAAGTAGCAGTAAAGTAAAGTCTTTTGTGCTCTTAGTTTCAAACTGGACTTCCTTTGTTTGTATTTTATTATTTCATTCTCATCCTCAGTAAGACAGGCACACCTGCACAGACTTGTGAGTTTGCTATTTCTGGTTTCCTCGGGGAGAAGCGGTGGAAGACTGCAGGGCAGAGACAGAGCCAGGCAGCTGTCATGGGTTTTAAGAATAGCAGCGTGTTGTTGGGATGAGTAACTCACTGCTCAGGTCACTGCTGCGGCCGAATCAAAGGGCCGGCGACTCTGAACTCTTTTTCAGCATCTCCACATCATTCTACCAAGCTGAGCTCAGGAATTCAGAGTCCTTTGTGGACGGCGCTGCCAGCTTCCTCGCACTCCTGGCATCCAGCATCAGGGGAAGTCTTGTCAGACTGATCTCCTTCTGCCGGCCCCCGACAATGATGGCAGCCAGTGAAGGATGTCATTAGACTGGGGGCTCAAGCTGTTGGTATTTTTCACCTCTTATCATTCACTGTAGGAAGAGAAGTCAAGGAGGCGGAGGAATGTCTATTGTAGGTGAGAGAGGTGGATACTGATCAGAGGACATTCACTCTCTGCATCGTGTTTCTGCATTTCCACAACAACGTGGCCCTCCTACCAAGTGGAGCAGTGATTCAACCAAACACACATTTCACTCGTTGTTTCCAGGCACTTCGGCGAACACTTGAATCTGTTATTATTATTTCAGTAAACAACAGAGCAACAAGTGCCACAGATCTGTCTCCTCCGCCTCAGCTTGACTGATTGTAACAACCGAGGGTCAAATCTCTGGTTCCTTTACAGTAATATCCATTTATCCGTCGTGTAACGTGCGTGTGCTGCTCACGCACTGAGCAACACATTCACACTTCATGTCAATGCTTCAGGTGACGTCTGGAGATATGTTATATAAAAAGAAAAGAAATTGATCATCTCACTTCATTATGCGAAAGATGAAGAGAATAGACACATATCTTTACACACATCACCGACCACACACAAACACAGAGAGAGAGAGAGAGAGAGAGAGAGAGAGATTGAATGTGATGAGAGATTGAAAATCGTTTTTATCTCCCACATTATGTGAGTAAATGAACATAAACACAGTGTGCACGTGTGTGCGTGTGCGTGTGTGCGTGTGTGCGTGTGCGTGTGTGTGTGTGTGTGTGTGTGTGCGTGCGTGCGTGTGTGCGTGCATGTGTGTGTGTGTTCTGTCTTTGTTCTAAAGAAGAACTGATGATGTAATCTCCACGGCAGCGCATCACTGACTCACAACAAACCGTCTTGAGAGCTGCAGTCTGACGTGTCTGATACTTATGAGAACAGAGATTTGTGGGGAATCGGTTACAAATCTCTTAATTTTCTTAAGAGATTAATAACATCCAACCACATGGCATTTACATGTTTGATTGAATTCCTACCATCCAGACCTATGGTTCCTTTCAACAATTGTTATTAAATTGTAACATTCCTTCATTAAAATGTCTTAAAACAACAAGATCTATGTTATTCATTTTGTTTAAAGTGTTAAATAAGTTATAAAATGTTTCCAACAATATTCAAACGTGACTTAATATTTGTGAAAACAACAACTCCCATGATCCCGAGTTGCATCACAACGCCATCAAACTAGGTCTTTTGTTATTGTTTTTATTGAACTACTGGCCAAAGTTACATATTGTACCTTTAAGACCTTATCTAGAAACATCTGGTACAATTTACAGGAAATAAATGACAAATTTAAACCGCTGTTATGTCCTCTAATCAAATTTTGAGTGATTTTACAATAAAGTCAATTACATAAAGAGGAAAACGCTGAAGAGCAGAAAACAGCTATTTCTGGAAGCTCCTCAGTTTCCATTACTGTATTATAGGGATCGGCTGCACCTCCATCACCGTGACAACCGCACCAGGTCGTCTCCGTTGCTCGGCGCCAGGACAGAGAAGTTTGTGGTTTCACCTTGACTGGATTTGGATGTTAGTTATTGGAAATCAGTGGTGGAGGTGAAACACAGAGTCTCCGTCGTCTGGGGAGCGACGCCCTTCACTTCAGGCTGCAGTGAGTCCATCAACAAGAAAGTGCCAGGAAAAAAGAAAAGTGTTGATTTTTATCCTTCTCGGTATCCGGTGGGTTGTCAGACACACACACACACACACACACACACACACACACACACACACACACACACACACACACACACACACACACACACACACACACACACACACACACACACACACACACACACACACACAGAAAAATGCAGTTTCCATCATTCTTGTTGCATTTGGGGAAATAAGAAAGGCTTATCTGCTACTCTCAGGAAAACACTCTCAGTGCCCTGCCACAAAAACATTTTCAGGTTCATTTCTGACTAAGTGTGTGTGTGTCTGTGTGTGTGTGTGTGTGTGTGTGTGTGTGTGTGTGTGTGTGTGTGTGTGTGTGTGTGTGTGTGTGTGTGTGTGTGTGTGTGTGTGTGTGTGTGTGTGTGTGTGCATCTGTCTGATTGTGCTGATGCATGCATTGGCAGGCTTTGCTTTGCTGACCACGTCCTCAAGTTAGCCCACTCAGGGTATCGTGTAGGAGAGAGAGCAACAAGAAGAAAAGCTTGAGGGGTTTAATGTTATAGTTCGATGCACAGCTCCGTTCTGAATGGAGGGAATAAAGACCTGACAGTGTGCGAACGAGAAGGCTTAGGGTTAGCAGTTAATACTTCTCTGAGGGCCAAATCAAATAACCTATTGTAGCTGTAAATTATTTAATTAAATGAGAGTCAGTTATATTTCATTTGTACAGCGCGCACACACACACACACACACACACACACACACACACACACACACACACACACATACACACACACACACACACACACACACACACACACACACTCGACTTTGACTCGAGACACTTTACCTTGCAAACTGCTGCAAGTAGAGATTTTGAAGCCTCAGAGTGTAATAGGTTTTCCCTGCAGTCTAATGAAATGTGTCTGCACTTACAGGCTCCTTTCTCAGTAATCTTACTCAGGTAATCAGAGAGTCCCGAGCGCAGCGATGCTGCAGATAATAAAAGGTGAGAAATCAGGTGACCCAACATCACCAGGATCAGCAGTGGGAAGATTTGAAAAGCGACACTGTTCCTTAAACCCTACGTAGCCTCTCGTCGAATGCTGGAGCCATTACCTCTTTGAAAAAGGCTTGTCAATGAAGCAAAATTGAGACACAGCTGCAGACTGCATATGAAGATGGACGACATGGCAGCGCTATTATGATCCGTGCAGGGTGACACAACACGCTTTCAAAACTGCAATCTCCCATTATGTTTTTGACATTTAAAAGAATGGAAGCAGGTTGCGGCGCCCTGCTAGCTCACCTGGTAGCGTGGGCGTCCCACACACACAAGAGGCTTGAGCCCTCCTGCAGCGGCCACATTTGACATTTCACACTCACTGTCCTATCAATAAAGGTGACAACAATCATGTTTCCTCTAAAACATATTTGTTCAAAGAATTTCAAGTTTCTTTGGCAATTTTTATTGTATAAGAAACAGGATGCAGTATTTCCGTGTTAAATTGTGGTTAATGACACACTGTCATCTCCTCAGATTCTATATAGTCCATGTGCATGTTGTTTAATTAATATACAAAGCTCTATAGTTAAATGCTCTGTTAGAGTCTATGTCCAAAAGTCCTTTGAAGCAGAAAAGTGCACGAGCCAGCGAACTTAAAGCAGCTCACTTTCCTCACGTTGAGCAAAGACAAAAGCTAGAGAGGCTTCCCTCTCAGCCCCGAGGCCAGGTGATCCATTAAATGTTTAGATGGGACAATAAAGTTAATTTAGCTGGTACATACGTCCAGGACATCTGCTAGTGGCTCCCTAATGGTTTTCCCATCACCCCCGTTTCCTCAGGGATTCAAAGTAAAGCAGCTGAAGTAGAATCACACAGGTTCGGGCTGCAGAAGTAACAGATGAGGTTTGTTATTCGACGTGTTCCTGGATGTCTGATGGCATTTTAACAACGCCAGCAGCAGAGCCCCGAGGACGAGAACTGGTAAATGGACTTTATACAGCTGCTTTCCTAGATTTAACGGCCACACAAAGCTTTTACACCGCAACTCAGTTTTCTATCGCACATCATTCACACTCTGACAGAGCAGCTGTCGGGGGGGGGGGGCTCACTGTCTTGCCCAAGGACACACACCAAGTGTCAACCCACCCTGACGTCACCCATTGGTTTGTGATCTGCCATTTTGAAGCAAAGAGTTGGACATTTTGTCCGGCGCCATCTTGTTTGTTTAAAAACCAGAAGTTACCATGTATGGATGAGTGGGGGTGGAGTCTGACTGAGAGCTCAAGCACATTGCCCGCCCACCTACACCTGCAACCTACTACACCCATTGGACAGAACTGGCTGTCAATCACACGGCATCCACGCTCTAATTAATACAGCGCTTCATCGTCTGTTTGACTATAAATAGAACATCATTTACAAAATGATCATCAGGCTGGTTTGAAGACGACTTGAAACCAGACTTCTATAGAAACTGACTTGCCTGTGGAGTCGCCCCCTGCTGGTCATATGATAGAATACAGGTTTCATGCACTTCCTCATTGGCTTCCCTTTTTAGGACCCAGAGTCTACATCCATTTTTATATACAGTCTGCCGTACAGACCAAAATATACAAACAACTGTTGGATGGATTGCCATTAAATCTGTCATTCAGTCTGTCAAGGATGAATTGAAATGACTTTGGTGATTTACCATGAAATTCTCCCAGGGTCTTGGTTTATTTGACCTCCTGCGTCCTCATCTTGTCCCGTTTACCAGAGCTGAACTGTCTGCCGACCGTGTGGTGCCATCCACCACCTCCACAGTCTAACTTAATTTCCACCTCAATCTGTCAAGTGCATTCAGTTTACGATCATCACAGCTCTTTAGCTCCGAAGCTTTTTTCAATTTGGCGAATTATGTGTCTGCACAGAGGGACACGTCAACGAGGGCGTTTTTTAACTCAGCTTTTTCCGCACTGCAGCTGTCACCACAGCTGGAGTACACACAAAAACTAACCAAGCAATTGATGGACTTGTCAAATCAAACAACAATAACAACACCCGAGAGTTTGTTATTTGACAAAGAAAATAAAGAAGTAAAATTGAAGGAGCAGCAGGAAAATGATGATAACTGATGGTGGATAAGTCACAAACAAAATTAACATCACTATGATGACAAATTCAAAAACCAAGCTGCCAACAGACTGAAGCCACAATCACAGGCTGCAACCGAAAGCGGCGCTTTGAGAGCTGGCTGCACTTCCGACATTTAGCCACAGCTGACAGAATGCTTTTCAGATTTTAATTGTTTACACTCAACAGTGATTACGGTCCTATAATTAAAACCCATTTTCAGTAATGTTAAAAGTGATGATGATGATCTGCCTCACACACGTAGCACACACAAACACACACACTCAGACAAACAGGGATTTGGCCAAGATTTAACCATTACAAGATTTAAACTTGAGAAAATATTCATACTTGTATTAGTATCTTAAAGTCAACATTATGATGACATCTGTGTATTTGTCTTGTGGTCTTGTGAAAGCAAAAGCTCAAGAACGCCTTCAGGGAATTTCTTCAAATTTAGTACCAATGTCCACTTAGACTCACACGTAAACTGATTAGCATTTGGTGGTCAAAGGTGAAATTTTGACCTTAAAAACCTTGGTTGTGGTACAAACATTCACTTGGACTCAAATATGAACTGGTTACATTGTGGTGGTGGAGGTTCAAAGTTCCAATGTGACCTCAAGTTCTTGTGAACGTGATATTTTTTATCAGGCAGTCACATTGAGATCAAGATCTCTTTTCCAACAGAGGCCTGAGAACAAGACCTGATATGTACAGTTTATGATCCTGATCCTGAACACACAGAGGGAATTTAATTTCATCAGGCACAAACATTCACATGGACTGAAGGATTTGCCTTGTGAGCGTGTTATCTTAAGAACGCCTTGAGCGGATCCTTTCGAACTGTCAACTTAGACGAATAGATCAACTGATTAGATCTTCGTGGTCAAATGTCAAGGTCACGGTGGCCACTTGGACATGATATCTCAAGTCTTCCACTTTTGACCATTTGTCACTTGGACTCAGAGATTAGCTGATTCAGTGCTCAAAGGTCAGGGTGACCACATATAAATCTGGGGGGGAAAGTTATGCAGACTGAAACAGCACTGGATGGCGGAGGGATACAACTGTGGGGGATGTTTCTAGTTTCTTAGTGTTGGCTGAGATCTGCTTGTTTGTTTTCAGATTTGTGAGGATAAACAGAAGAGCATTATTGTCTTCATATTTTCTCAGAAAGTCTATCTCTCTTCAGCCTCCTCCTCCTCGTCTGTAGCCCCTGATCCTGCAGGTGTTTCTGCCTCTTAGTCTCTCAGGATGTTCTCTTTCAAATCAGGTGCCTCTGCTGCTGTTGTTTCAGCATCTGCTTTATCCGCTGGAATAAAATCAATATCACAGCAGCATTTGCTTTGGTGTGAGAGTGAGCGTGAAGAGGTTATTTATTTACACATAAACAACACAAACCAACAGGGACAACAGAACCCAGGAAATGATTGATTGATTGGTCCGTACTGTATCTAATCATCCTGAACAACTTCACACCCGTTACTCTTGTGCCCTGAAAAACAATCCTAAAAAAGTGATGAGGGGAACAGTTACTCCTGCTTTTGGAAAAAACATTTTTGTATCTGAATATCATAAAAAAAAAAGTGCACTCTCTGATTTTCTCATACCACCTCAAATATCAAAGTTTTAACACTTAATCCCAGATTAACTGGGATATATTTCAAATCTAATGAACTGGGTGGTGAGAGGGACCCTGCAGGCACCATCTCCTCTTTGAATCTCCAACGGATCTTTGTGGAGCTAAATGTAATTTCCCCTCGCTCATTTTTAATAAAGGAACAAAATACCCCCAAAACTCTGAAAAGAGAGAAAACGGTGGGATTTGGTTGAGCTACAGCAAAATCTGGACCGTGACTATTTGTAACTGGAAGTCTGCATTGGGGGGTCAAGCTCACCTGATGTTATCCAGGATTGTAAGGACGTGAGATTGTATGAGGATATTGTAGAAGGGACGACCTATTGCTTGGACACTGCAAGTCGCCGAATCGCTGTTGGATTTGTTACACGGTGAAACATGTGAGAGATTTATAAACACAGCCATAATTTAAACCTCAGATGGCTGCAAGCTGAGAGGCTGGTCCTGTGTGTTGATTTGAATTTTCCTCCTCAGGCCCGGGGGGAAAAAGGTTTGACTCACCCACAGCTGCAGGACTGGACCCTGCATCGCACACGTGACACAATGTCCTCCAGCAAAGCTCATCTGGCCCGGAGCCATCTTGGAGGCAGTTCAAGGATAATTTGGGGTAGAAGGGTAAAAATAGCTCATTTAAAATGTTTCTTTGACATCCGACATCATGAGTAAATAAACCAGAGTAGGATATTTCTCTGCTCAGGCCCAACAGCCCATTGAATTCAATTAAGCCGCACAAAATTGCATACACTCACAGATGTAGTGCTCATCAAAATCCAAGATCATTAATTATTCCATTAAACTGGAATAAACAACCTGCCTCCTCCATCCAGGGCAGTTTCTGACTTATATGACATCAACGTGACCTTTGACCCTTTACCACTCAAATCTTTGAAAGGATTTTCTTGTGGCCTTCTTCAGACAATGCATTCATGAGGCAAAAAAAGAGTTTTGTGAGGTCACTGTGACCTTGACCTTTCCACATTTCACTGTCGACCACCAAATTCTAATCAGTTCATCCTTGAGTTCAACTGAAAGTTGGAATAAAATTTGAAAAAATTCCCTTTGAAAGTTCTTGAGATATCTTGTTCACAATGGGATGGACGGACAACCTGAAAACATAATGCCTCCGAACACTGGCACGATTTTTTATTCAGCCTCATCAATAGAAAAATGTGTTTTTATAGCTTTTCAATTGATAGTTGTTTCATGGCCGTTTTGTTACTCTGCCTTTAATATCCAGTGTGTCCCTGTGGAGAAGCTCTTGGTCTTGTGTCAGAAAAAGGAAATATGAAAATGGTACTGAAGGATAATGGAGAGAAACACGGTATTGTTACCATGGCTTCTACCGGCGGTGCAGTCGTTGGGACCGAAACGGAAAGAATCAAGAAAAGGCGGAAAGTGGAGGAGAGAATGAAGATGAGAGAGAGAGAGAGAGCAGGGGGGAAAAAACATATAGAGATGAGAGGATGGGGAGGACGGACGTAAGTGAAGCAAAAAGAAACGACTGACGAAATGAAAGCAATCAGGAGCTGAAGTACCTCATCATGATTCCTTGGGATCTCTGAAAATTGTGGAATGAACTAGTGTGTTTGTGTGTGTGTGTGTGTGTGTGTGTGTGTGTGTGTGTGTGTGTGTGTGTGTGTGTGTGTGTGTGTGTGTGTGTGTGTGTCTGTGAACCCATTTCAAGCTTTTAGAAACCAGCTGAAATGTTCAATATACAAGCATTTTTCTATTGTACATGTGAAAATAGGACAAATATGAAAAAATGTAATTTAGTTTGTCCTCGTCGTTGATTCTCCAAGTCTCTGAACTCTCTTCATTTAGTGTTTGGACGTTGTTGTTGTCTCACTGGTCATAAATCTCATAGGCTGCATTAATATGTGGTGACTGTGAATGGCAGAAAATGTGATTCTCATCATCATCATGCCCGTCAAACCCTTCAATGCCCTGTGGAGGAGGATCTCCTCATCTGAGAGGAGGCCACTCTTTATGAAACCACTTTTAAATGTCCCATCCTTCCACCAAGTTTTTTAGAAATCTGCACAGTAGTTTTTGTGTAATCCTGCCGACTAACAAAGACAAAAACAGACAAACATAACCTCTTTGGCAGAAGTAATACAACTTTTAGAGCTTTGATATGTACTGTATTGGTCCCTCTTTCTGAATAGTACTTCTGAACCATACAAGAAAGCAAGGATACAGTGAGACGACAAAACCAGGGTGGATGTAATCAGTTCTTCTCAAATGTCCAAAAACAATATTGTGACATTAAAATCCTCAAGTGTGGGAATTATGAGTCTTGGAAGTAAAGTGTTGTTGTGAAGCCACAGAGGCAGAAGGTCACGGTGGCTGGAACGGTCATGGCGATGATTTCCATTCCTTTGTCAAATTATTATTATTTTAACATTGACATAAGGTCCCCAAACAAATAAGTGATTACAACTTAAACCACTATGTTTCCCTTAACTTTCATGTGCATGATAATTGTTTGTGCAGCTGTAAAGTCGTGTCTGCATTGATTATTACATCCACCCTGGAGGTTGTGTGTTCACCCATCCGTTGGTTTGTTTGTTTGTTTGTTTGTAGTAGAAGAATTCTTCTCCGGAGTTCACGTCTGAAAACGACATATGTTGATTTACAGTCTTAGCCACAGTCTTGAGACTTCGTATGTACATTAGAGCTGGTGAGAGAAGCTAGCAAGCGGTAATTGATTCATGGGGCCCTCAAGGATCCTGACAGCGCCTTGTAGTGACAAAGTGAAAGTTACCAGATCTCTGCTTAGAAGAAAACCTCAGAAGTAAGTTTGAACTTCAGCCAATAACACAACGGTTTCATTAAAAAAAAAAAAATCAATCAGCTAATCTCTCCGCATGTTTAAAATTAGCACGTCCGTCCTGCGGTGCAATCAGTGATCAGACTCGCGGTTGGAGCGGCGTCCGTTTCACGAGGCTGACGAGACAAAGTCTTTGAGTGACTCCCTCCTTCAACTCCTCTCTGCAGCTCATTTAGCGAAGGAATGAGAGCTACTCAAAGCTAAACTCAGATCCCATTAAGATTTAATCAAGCCTGCGGGAACGAGGGAAGATTGGACAAAGGATCTGTGCATGAACCTTTTATCTGTCTATTTCAATACACCTCTCACTTTCTACGTCCCTGTTAGATAAAGAGACGTTCACTTACAATCGATGCAAATCCTGGAACGTTCAGAACGCAGTTGCGGGCGACCACAGACAAACACGTTCTTCTTTCATTTATTTTTTAATGAAACACCAAATGCACACATTTTTATTTCACATGCTCTCCATTAACACAGTGCAAAACTGGGAAAGAGAGAGCGACAGAGAGAGGTAGATGGAGAGAAGGAGAGATGAAAGAGAGAGTCACAGCATAATGGAATTGTGATTTTCCAAGGTACGAAGAAAGCGAATCCAATATCATAAATAGGACAGTTTGAACCCAGTTTAATGCCGTGCTGTGTTACCTCTGCTGTGAGGACAACAGTGTGATTAGCAGTTCATGCTATATTCACCACCTCTGTGTCTTGGACACAACTGGAAGCAGCCTGAGGGTAGATTGGATCTTGTTGTCTGTGTGCATGCGTCTGTGTGCGTCTGTGTTTCTGTGCATTTCAGCTCTTTAACCTTTTGAGCTTTTTTAACGTCCTGTTTTAGTCCTTTACTCAACGAGGCATGAGCTGGTCGGGATCTCTGGTGAAAACAGATTCACTCTTGTTTTCCTCTGTGTCTAGTCAGTGTGATAATCGTGTGATGAAAATGGAAACTTTCAGTTCGCCAAAAACTCTTTATGTCTTCGATAAAGAGATAGTTTTGATTAATTGTCTCTGATGTTTCTGCCGATCCATTTCAATTGAGGTAAACAGGATTTTGTTTAATTTCACCTTCCCTCCGTCCACTATCTATGCTGCTTATCCTCGGGGCTGGAGCCAATCCCAGCTGACATCGGTCAAAGCCGGTCGGCAGCTTAGAGGCCTGACTCAAGCTGTCCGAGTCAGTCGCTTCCAGGTAAAATGTCTGCAAAATGTCTAAGTGAGCCCATGTGAGAACACGGAAGGAAAATGTCCTGCGAGCCAGTGAGAGTGTTGATGATGTTTTCTAACATGCGATGGATGGAAAAGTGAAAAAGCAAAGAAAAAGAACTCAAATATCTCAGTATAGAAAACAGGTGCCATACACGTAGAAGATCCAGAGGAAGGTGATGAGGGCCGACGCCAGTGTCAATGTGCTATTAACAAAAATTTTGTAGTATCAGAATTTATACATCATGTCGTACCCAGACACCACCCCATGGCTAACTGACTGTGTTTCCTGTTGTGAATGCATCTGACCTGGGTCATCTCCTCTTGCATTCGTCATATGTGAAAGGAAAACTCCAGAAAATGTCCAGACAAGATATTTTGGGATATTTTCTACTTACTTGTCGGTTATGGAGAAGAATAACCACTTCACCACAGTCCTGCAACTTTCTCAACTGAGGAAACTGTGGACAAGGGCTAAGTATTACCCAAACCACAGATACGCTTGTAACGGATCTCTGATCTGTTTAATGGATTAAATAGTTGGAGAAACAGCAGAGTAGCAATATGAGGAGGAACGTAATAGTGTAGATAAAATCAACTATATACTTTATATATAGTGTATATCTAGTTTCTAGACATTTATCTCCCATTGAACGACAATAGCCAGCAATATTGTGAATGGCAGATTCCAATGAACAGGAGGATTAACATTTCCAATACCGTCAGCTTTAGAGATGTGCTGTGTGGCAGCAGATGCTAAGCTTCAAGGACACACACAATGTGTTATGGTGACTAACATTAAATGCAAAGGCGATTTCATTAAAAGGAAATCCCACACGGCAGCTTCGAGTGGCATATTCCTTCAACTGGAATGAAAAACCACAACTCCTCAGACTGTCAATGACGTCGGCGGATGTCATTCACTGTTAATTGGTTGGAGCAAATAAAAAAAAACACCCACTCACCACGTGAACAAAGTGGGAATGAGATTGAAATGAGATGGTCTGATTATCAGGCAAAAACCCCTGATTATACCGAGACACTCACGTCGTTTAAATGAGACACACTCTGCTCAGATATAGATCCATAACTTTAATTTGGATTATAACTTGAAAAGGGTTACAAGCTCCAATGTTCAGAAAACACATCCCTTTCCTCAAACTGTCCATCGCTGCAGCTCCTCTTTTCAGCCTCTGTCTGAAACACTTGGTTTTAGTTCCTGTCTCTATAAGCCCCACCCCCTGATAAAGCCCAGTCTGCCCTGATTGGTCAGCTGGTCCACTCTGTTGTGATTGGTCAGTTGCTTCCAGCACATGTAGGAAATCATGTGACATGTGACAGGAGCAGCGTTTCTTATGGAGAGAAGAGTTTCCTTTACTTTACTTTACTTTACTTTACTTTACTTTACTTTACTTTACTTAGGGTTTTTTAACTTTGCAGAACTTTGACATGCACAAAAAACCTGAACAGACTTAAGGGAAGAAAAACTGAAAAGCATCCCGTGTTTCCTTTAATTTAAAAATTAATAATGGAATCCTGAGAGTGCCGCGGAGAAAAATCACATCCAAGGGACGGCTTCAGAAAAAAAACAGAGACATAATCTTCACGCCTGATTAAAAAACATGAGAAAACCAGGGTCTTTATTTCTTTAATTTTTTTGATTCTTAACACTTCCTTTGATCGAGGTAATCCTGCTTCTCTTGGAGGCATTCAGAAAATCACACCAACCTGAAAAGTTGCAATATCACAAGGATATTATGTGAAAATCAAAACTGGTCACTGTGCTCTGAGGTTTTTCATTTTCTGCCTCACACACTGTGTTTTTCTTATTCCCCCACATATCATCTGTATGACTGCACACGTGAACAACGGGCACATCGCATTGTGACAAAGAGCTTTACATTTCCTTTCCGGAGCAAATACAACCAATGACAATCACACTTTTACATCCCGCTGGGTAATTGTTCTGAAGCAAATGTGACGTAGCAGCTTCATCGCTCGTGATATGACTCAACTATAATAGTGCATTGCTGCAATCCATCCTTCTTACTGGTGCGTTGTAGCCCAGGGCTAAATAGCACTGCAACCCTTCCCCTGCAGCGCTCACTCCATCTCCGCTGCCTCTACCGGCCTTCAAAGGCCTCATCAGTGCAAACACTGGTGCTGGGTCCCCTGTGCTTTAGGTGATACGAAGAGCGACTACGCAGAAAGAGGGAGAGAGTCCGCCACGTCAGTTCATCCTCAAGTCAAACAATGGCTTTTCGCAAGAGACTGACCTACACGTCAACGGCAAACTGTGAATCTGTGGAGCTGTGTGTGTTTTTGCTGCCTGCCGGACCAAAAGAGAAGGACAAATTCCTTCCTTCCTCCCTGATGCATCCGATAATCCGCAGCTTTCACAGGCTGGTCATATCGGTTATTTCATCCTCATTGTCTCCTACCAGAGAGTAGGTCTCTGATGGTTTTCTTTTGTACTGCCCAGTAAAACAGAGAGCGTCTCTTCCCATGGTGATGGTGTCTCTCTTATCAGCCGTCAGACAATGTATTCTGTCTCCGGAATGACTCCTCAGAGGCAGCACATCTATTTCCAACGACTCGATTTGTAAAGTTAATGATCCTGCGTTCTCATTCACTGAGTGTCTTCTTGTGGGCAGGAACTCTGCCCTTTGTATGGAGTGCTGGAGCGTGTGGAGCTGGCAGGGGAACAAGGAGCTGTCCCACAGACTGGGACTGGATCGACACCAGTCCGAGATGCTGTGGTCGGATCCTGCTCGGCTGTCTGAACTGTCTCTGACCCTCTGCCCCAGCCCCTGGCCTCGAGCCAAGCTCAACAGCCTGGGGATTGTCACCATTGATGCAGACGCTGCAACAGCAGCAGCAGAAATATGGCGGTGCTCAGCGGCAGTCACTTTGGTGTCTTTAATCACTGCGGCAGAGGACACCACTGCAGCAGTGGTGGAGAATGAGGAGGAGCCAAAGATAGCGGCGACCTTCTGGTAGTATCGCGTCCGTATGACCCTCGCTGAGCGATACAGATCTCCAATGAAACAGTAACAGATGGGGTTAAGGCTGGAGTTTGTCAGGCCCAGCCACTGGGCGAACGGCCGCGTCTGCAGCAGCCAAGAGGGCGGCCTCTGCTCGCAGTCGATCCAAAGGTCGGCCAAGTACAGCGGCAGCCAGGAGATGGCGAACAGCAGCACCAGGCACACCACCATCTTGGCGATCTTCTGCCGAGTCTTGAGGCGCGAGGTGTGCAGAGCTTGGCTGCGAGGATCGAGATCCCCGAAGGTGGATTTCTTTCCTCCCCAAAGCCGCCTCCCGGTCAGGAAGCCTATGCTGAGGTTAAAGGTCACTGGCAAGCAGTAGAGCATCATGAACAGTAGCACATTGTATCTGTAGGAGAAAAGGTAGGTATTAACAATCAGATATCAATTTCTAAAAAGATACTCTTGAAATCTATCATCTTTTCAGCTAAAATGTCTCTATTATATCATTTAAAAAACACTCATGGCTGAAGACTCTCTCCAAACTGGGGAGGCAATGATAATATTTGTATTACACTAACAACATGCTCCATTTGAAATTATGGATTCGCTGTATAGTCTTCAGTGACACAATGGGCTCTTTGAAAGACTGTTCAATTTGCTCCGGTTTTCATCAACACAAAGCAAGAATCTCTGTGACGATGTAAAACCCATCAGAACTGTCTTTGAATTCCCAAGAGAACTGGGTTTGAGGGTCTCTGTAGAAAAACACTATTTCTTACACTTTGCGGTGATTCACAGACAATGAAGCTGTAACAGCTCAAAGACGAGTGCAGACTCTACACAATAAGAGTCTTTCTGAGCTGTTTAACAAGTCGTGATTAAGGAAAACAAGACACTGAGATGCAAAGCGAAAGGGAATAAAAATGCTCAGTCTCTCAACCTGGGGGAGACAATAGTGCTTAATTTGACAGCCTGAGTTCACTGATTTGAAAGGCAAGTACATTCTTATAGAACAAATCGCTGCTTGAACTCTCGCCCGCTTCACGTAACCTCACGTCTTGTTTGGCACGTTGTTCTCAAATGCAACGCGAAATACTACACATGACAGCCAGCTGACGGACGGCCTGCGTGTAAGTTCTCCGCCAGACGTGACAGGTTAGACGTAGTATAGGTGTGTCAAGGCAAAAACCATGAAATAAAAATATGTCTCGCGCGAGTTTGAGTTATCGTTGTTCTGGTGCCCGGTGTCGATCTGAGTGTTTTTATTTTCTTGAGGAGAATAAACAGAAAAGGAGAAGACACTTTGAAAGGATGAAATCACAGCTCGCCCTCCCCCGCCCCCGTCTCTGCCTCCTCCAATTCAACAAGCTCGATCGTTCACTAAGAGGTAATTATTGCCAATGGAGCGGAACAACACAGAAACTAATACTCATTTCATACTCAACCACAGCTCAAGATCATTCAGGCCTGACTCTTGGTGCTTGGTGCGTCAGGACCCTCGAGCCTGATGATCAATAATGTTGTCTACATCAGATACACATTATAATCTGCAGTCTGTCGGGGCACCTACCCTTGTTTAAGGCGATGCTGAGGCCACTCCTCCTGACAGACCAAGATGGCGAACGTCCCGAAGCTGATCTCCCGCCGCCGGTTCATCACCGCAATGGGAGCGCACATGATCGAGGACACCACCCACACCACGGCGACGGTTGCCAGGATTCGGCGGCGGGTGAACATGGAGCGAGCTCGCAGCGGTGACTGGACGCTGTAGTAGCGGTTCACACTGATCACCGTCAGCGTTAGCACGCTGGCTGACACTGAGACGGCTTGCGTAAAGGGCACAGCTCGACAGAGGAGGTCGCCATACACCCAGGCCGTGTAGATCTGGCTCCCGAGCGTGATGGGCATGCACACGCACACCACGGCCAGGTCGCACACCGCCAGGTTGACCAGCAGACTGCGCGTGGCACTGACGCTGGCTAGCCGTCGGTTGTGCCTGTTGGTGAGGACGCGCAAGGACATTAAATTCCCGATGAATCCCAAAATGAAGGAGAGGCAGTACATGATGGTCAGAGCGATGGTGCTGGGCTCGTGGAGCGTCCAGAGCAACATGCTCTCCAGGTTCGCCAAGTCATTAGAGGAAAAGGTGGACGCGGACAAAAGAGAGGAGGACGAGGAGGGTTGGTCGACAGAAGAGGACGTTTGTCGAAAGGACAGGGGGGAGATGGTGGAGAGGAGAGGGGAGGGGATGAGGGCGGAGTATGGAATGAAGGAGGAGGGGAGCAGAGAGGGCAGAGGTTGATGGAGGGGCGCCATTGGGGTGCTGAAGGTAGGGGGCAGCATGAGAGAGCCGTGCAGGTTGTAGGTGTGATTGATGCTTTGCTGAGAGCCGTCATGCTGCAGCAGGGAAGAGACACTGGGATGGACTGAGCCCCAGTCCGAACGCTGGTCCTGGGGCAGATCCATGCTGCTGCCGGAGGGGTGAAGATCTCTGGACTATGAGGCTCCGTGTACACGTTTCCCTTGGTCCTCATTAAAATCCATACATAGACTCGTTGAAGAAAAAGCAAAAAACAGACGCCAAAATGGTCAAATCCCTTAACAGATTAGGTCCTGGGTTTCAGTCTCGTGCTCTGTGGGTCTTTATGTTCTGTGTGGGTAAGAGATTCTGCAGATAAATCGTGGCCCCGCATCTTTGGCCACATCTTATGAATCTGCTGAAGTCATGAAGCTGTGGAGTCCTGGTCCCCCGTGCGGCCCGTGTGCACCGTGTACGTTTAATCCTCCAGGGAGTGGCTGTTTGAACCCGATAATCCACCGGCAGCAGTTAACAGACTCTCTCACCTTCGAGGAAAGTAAACCCTACACCCCATCGTCACCACCACCACCCCCCCTCCACCCTCCTCACTCTCCCTTCCTCCTCTTCCTCGACACCTTTAGTCCCCCAAAGGGATCCAATCAGATCTGCTTAGAGAAACATACATATCAGAGGTTGTTTTTTTCCGCCTGCAGCTGTATTAACAGGTCTGTTGCACAGCAAACAGCAGCAAGTAACACATTCCTGGATGGAAAAACACTGAAAAGCTTTTCCCTTCTCCTCGTGGTGTGTGTGGAGCGATTGAGTCAGTGAGGAGCAAAGTAAAGATATATTTGATATTTATGATAGTTATGATTTGTAGCCTGGTAAAGAAAAAATGTTTGCAGTATATAAGTTTAATATGAATCACTCAAAGATTTAAGTGCACGTAGCAGGATGTCACACTCCACCTTTGCATCTTTGCTTGAGTTAACTGCCTCCATCGAATTATTGCCATTAACAGGAAGGAGCAGGAGTCAAATGTTGCTTTATGTTAACTTATCAATAATCCTAACAAGCCACGTCCTTGACATGAGACATTAATCCTAATTGGATCCTTAGAGGAATCGATGATTGCAAGAAATACATATAATGAGCTCACCCTGAGACAGACGCAGATCCAGTCACATTTCAGTGCGCGGATCCTCTTTGGCGCTGGAGAGGGTTTTTTTGCAGGAGGCAGCCAGGTACGGAGGAGGAATAAAGAGGAATGAAAAGAGAGGTAAAGTTGCTGCTGGATCGCGTTCATCCGGTGAAATGGGTTTAATGATCCGTCTGTGAGTCCCGGAGCTGCAGAGGAGGTTTGGTGAGGGGGGGGTGTGGGTGTGTGGGGGAGCTCTCGGGCTTTTCTGTGCCACTGACGCGCTCCTCAGACGAATGCGCTCCGAGATGCGTCCGCCGCTGCAGGACTGAGGAGGAGCAGCTGCTGCCCGGACACACACACACACACACACACACACACACACACACACACACACACACACACACACACACACACACACACACACACACACACACACACGCACACACAGCCTTTAATCAATAGAAAAGTGAAATGGCTTCACTCTGTGGAGTTATTCATTCCTTTGACACGCAAAAGCAGGGACGAGTCGATTCGGTCTCTCCTCTGATCGATTAACCAAAGAGCTAATTGACTCTCGCGTGTTTGTTTGTCCTGTCCTAGTTCTGCACACTGATGTTTCATAGTTTTTTTCCCCACCAGGCAACAGTACACAGTTTTAAAACCTCAAGTTTCACAGTAGAAATACCATAAAACACAGAGAATGGAGCACGTACCTCCGCTCCAATGAAGCTGCAGCAGATCTATAGATATCACTCCAATAAATGTGCCTGGTCTCATCAAAATCCTTAAATTAGTCCCTGGAAGATTGTTGAAATGTCAAATGAAAACGATCTTGGAATGTTCATGAAGGCGATGAAGAGAGAAAATCCATAAAACGTCTCGTGAGTTCTTCCTCATGTTCAAACTTCCACCAAGTTTCATGATGATCTCTTTTGTATTTCTCTGTAAAAACCAACCAACAAGAAGAACGACACTTACAGAAAATATACCTCAACATCCCCCTTGTGAAGACACATTTAAATCCAATAGATCCAGATTTTTCACATTTTACAAACTCATGCTCTAAATTTCAGCCCCTTAAATGTGCCTGGTTGTTTTAATCGAGATCCCTGGGTTATTCTCTTGGGAAATGGGAAAATGGTGGAATAACACCATCTCCTGCAAGGAAGTGAAAGAACACACACAACACAGATCAGCCCCTTGATCCAGATCTGCACCCACATTGATTGGGTTCTTCCCTGAAACGTATCCTTCCACCAAGTTCTGTGGAAATCTGTTCAGTAGTTTTTTGGCGTAATTCCAAATGCAGAAACTGCTGATTCAATCCAACGGCACCAAATCGCACACACACTCACATCAGGTCCATTCATGTGCTTGAATTTTCTTTTATCCAGATCCATGAATTAATCCCTTGGGGGTGAAACAAATGTGAAAATGTTGAAAAACCCTCAAAATATTCCAGGATCTTCACTAGACCCATATCACATTCTTTAAGTTTAGTGGAATTCTGTTTTGTTGTTTTTACATAATCCTGCAGGCAAACAAACAAATGGACAGTGGTGAAAACATAACGTCCTTCTTTTAAGATAATAAACTTCCCATAACTAAGAATATAAAAACAATAAGGTTTATACATGTTATATGCTGCACGTGCATTGACAGTGATGGTAAGAAAGAACATTCCCCCACTGTGTTCAACATGTGTTCAGTTCCAGGACCCTCGTGTTTTACATGAACGTTTCCTTCCCTCCTCTGCTTCATTTCACCGTGGCCAGGTGCACCTGCCAGGGAGCGGCGCAGACTAACATTTGTCACGTCCCCGCTGACCCACTATTCATGACAGTTTCATTATCTCCCTACAACCTCCCACCGCTGCTCGTCTGCCAGATTAATGCTGTCGCGCTCCCAGTTGGCAAAAAAAAAAAAAAAAATGCAATATATAAAATGTTATACAGCCAATTAACGTGGAGGGAACCTGGGGAAGTTGGATCCTGGCACAGTTCCCTGGTTTCCTGCTCGCTAATTAAACAATCAGATTTTTCTGCTTTTCACTGCAGCTCATCACCTCACAACCCTTGTTATTGTACTTAGTATTCAGATTAAGACTTAACATACAATTATCTTATCTGGAGTTTTAGCTAGTTAGCAAGTTAGTTAGTTAGTTAATCCTCATCCTCCTCGACAATTGGCCTCCACATGAGTCTGTGCTGGGCCACGTGTTGTGCCTCACCCCGGTCAGATCCATGTCTTTGAGGTTTCCCATCGCAGTGCGCCGCCATGTTGCTTTGAGCCAGCCTTGTTAGCATTTTCCGTGTCGTGTCCACCGGGGGGGCGATCTGTGGTTCGCAGTTATGGTTCATTCTGAGGATACGCCCAAGTCATAGTATCGACCGACATCCTCCCTCCGGCACCACAGTCTGGCTCTTAGTCTTCGAGTCAAGTTCTTCATTTGAAATCTTTTTAGCCCAGAAGATGCTGCACATTTTCCTGAGGTATCCGTTGTGTTCAGGTCTTTTTTTAAACTTTTGCCAGGTCTGACTTTTGTTCTCAGGCTGTACTGCTTATAGACAGGAGATGTGCAACAGATTAAACTTATAGAAAAAGTAAAAAACAGTTATATGATGAAGGTTTGGTTTAAAATAACCTTGTTAGTTTTAGAGAAAGATAATGGTTTGGATAATTACTTGGATCTTCGTTAAAATAAACAAAAGACATTTTAATGTAAACCCCCACACAGGATTCTTACAGCTTCTTATAATCCTGTTAACTGAGCTGAGCAGCCGGTGTGAGACCACAAGCTTCTAACTGCTCATAGGAGGATTGATAATTTATTCAGATTAATCAAATGGGATGCAATAATTGGATAGGCCACTGGTATTGACCCGGCCACACTTTCTGTCTGCAATATTAATAGTGGCCCGAGCTCGGAGATCGCGCTGATGACTGCAGCAGACCTTCAAAGAAATCCTCTCCCCTGCTAAGTGTGCGATCGCACAGAGAAAAATATATTTTCAATTAAATCGGAAGGTTGAATTAAAATGTCAGGGACATGGATCACTGGGTCTCGTCTTTTCAACCCTGTATCAGCAAAGAAATTCCCTGTCATGAAGCTTTTTGATCAAGTTGGCTTATGAGTTCAGTTTATGCATATGCGCCTTCGCCATTCTCGCCACGGTGGATGAATTTATTTGGTCCCAGGTTGACAGGTTGTGTCTCTTGTCCTTCTATAAACAGGGAGTTCATGGCTCAGGGCAAAATATCCGCTTCTCACTTTTCTAATGTGAGCTAATCCGAGCAACACATTTTCTGTGGCATGTTTGAGCTACAAGATAAGACTTTATTAATCTCTGAGGAAATTCTTGAGCCGGCTCGTTTCAAGATAACAGTGCAGAACAATATAAAGTAGAATAGAATACAGCTAAAAAAAAACACAATGAAGAATTAAGTCTAAAATACAAGTAAAGAATAAAACACTGTCACATATTTATAGAAATGAGAATAAGGTACTTATACTAACTACAGTGGCAGTAACAAATGAAATGATAAAGGAGTAAGAAATGTGGGATGTTGCATGTGATATGAAAGACGGTGAATTCAAATGTAAGTGCATATTCTGGTGTTTTTGACTTTGCATGATACATATTTGAGATGTACTATAAATATTTAATATACATGTAAATAACAGGAAACCTTGAATATGGATTTAATGCAGCAGTAATGAAACGGAGCCCCGACGGGTCAAAGGAGGAGGAGAATTTGATGCAGAGGCCAATTTTTACTCCATTAAACATTCAAAATGCTAATGCATGTGCTGGAGATACAAGTTGTTCCCACAATTTTGATTGATTCATTGCAACCTTCTTGATTTATTCCCACATCTAGACTAATTCAAACCCATGTTTTGATTCATTTCTTCTCTCAATTAGATTAATTAGTTCCCACATTTTGATTGATACGCTTCCACATTTTGGTTGATTCATTTGTACACCTTGATTCATTCGTTCTCATGTTTTGATTCATTCATTCTCACTCTTTGAGTAATCTGTGCACACAACACAAGCGTGCACACTGGGAGCCGGCCCAGCAGAACCAGGTTGGGTTGACAGACCAGAGCGAGCTGACAGAGCGAGCTGACATGCTGGGTTAGTCCTGTCATCCCTCTCACTATCCAAAGACATGTTGCAGCATGTAAGTCTTAGAGAGGCAATGAAATCTTAATTGTGGCAAGGCACACCACATCCAATTTAATCTTAATCTAATTAATCAACCTGCGGCGGTCAAGGTAAAGTTAGTGCGAGGATGCAGATGACTGAGCACAGTTATCAAAACAAGGTGTTAACACCAAATGCGAGACATAAGGTGTGTGTGGTAACGTACGTCTCGTTCTACACGATTGGTTCCTGGGATGATGGATTATGTTCTTTTTCACTGCAGCAAAAGCACCTTGCTGGAAATATTGAAAGTTCAAGTGCAATATTTCACCCTACATTGAATGTGTGGTGGCTTATCCATCCCACAGCAATATCGCTTCACCTCAACATTATCCCAGAATAAATCTTCTCCCCATTAATTCATCATGACCTCAGGTTTTCACACTGCTCCACATTAACCTTATAAAAATTACCAACCAGTGACGATCCAACGATGAAATTATGAAATCAGGACCATTGGAATAAAGTTATGTTCGTTCTGGTTCCATAACACTTTCGTTCTGCAACACTTATCTCTGGAAAGTAAGAAAAATGATGTAATTAAGAGGCTGTAAACCCACATTACAGATCACCGTGGGCCGTTTCAACCCATTTACTATGGGGGTCAGAATAGTCCAGAGTGTAGTAGAGAAGGGCCGTTCTGTTGTGCTGCCTCAAAAACACACACTTATCTCACATCGATCAAAACATGGGAACATTAATCAAAACGTGGGGATGAATTGTATCTCATGCACACACAGTAGTACTTCATGTAGAAAAACATAAACAGCTCCACGGTTTTCAAACAGTCTCAGTTCTAAACTTAGACATCGACAACAACACAAATAAAGTGGAAAAGAGAAAGATTCCCACTCACGATATTGACTTCTAGTGTTGAAGTTATGAGTCAGCCGAAGATATTTATTATTTAGTTCAATTTTGAAGACTAAATCATTTAAGTTCCCCCCCCCCCCCCCAAGCACACACTCACAGCTGGTGAATCTCAGGTCTGTTCCCCAAAACAGATCCATCAAACAGTTTTTTAAATAGAGGAGACGTTTTATGCTTTTGTGCTCGTGAAATTGCAGAAAAGTCTCATCATCGTTATGAAGTCATGTGACATCACACTGCCCCATATTTGCATAATGCATTCCCAGCAGCGGGTCTGACACGAGCACAGTCGGATAAAGTGAGAGCACAGGACCGGCGTTACCTGCACGCACTGGAAGCCGTTAACCAATCACAACAGGGTGGGAAAGCGGGCCAATCAGAGCAATCTGAGCTTTATCGGAAGGGGGGGCCTTAAAGAGACAGGAGCTAAAACTAAGGCCCTGTTCCATTTCCTCTCACTTGGCCCTTCCCCTAGATATGAAGGGCCCTTCTCTGGGCGTGTCCCCTCCAAACGAGGCCACAAGGGGGAGAGCTGGAAAATCTTCCCCTAGGAATTGGGACACCACTCGCTACGTCATCATCAGCAGCCGACCAACGTTATCACAGCGACAAACAATATCAAATAACGTTATTATATTAACAACCATCATAAACCCACATTATAATAGTGAAACATTTGACAACTGCAGGACAGACAATATTTCAAACATCACATACAAACTGTTACTCAAACTAGACAAACTAGCCTTGTTACAAACTAGGCTTGAAAAGAGACTTTCCCGAAAAGCTTGTCACAGCGATTCAATTCTATTTTCATTTGCTACTAGATTTAAATAAGAAATTCTGTTGGATTTAAACATTTTTCTTCGCTTCGAGCTTAACACGTTTTTTTATCACGATTTGACAGTTAGTTAGCCAGATGTACTCAATTAGAATAAGTGAATTCGATCCAACAATATTGTTTTCCTCGGCTTTTCTCTGCAGATTAATGTTTCAGAAGCAACTTTTTGCCATTTTAATAAACTACAGGTATATTTTTTTTCCGATAAGCGTAGGAAGTAGAAAAAGTCTGCTTTTATTAAGAGGATGAAAACACTCATTTGACCTTGAATGCTCATTGTCGACTAATGTAAACTGCGGAGGAGACGAGTGCGGTGGGTTCTCACACGTAGTGCGAACACTGCAGGGAAAATGCCTTTTGGTCCCTTCCTGCTGCTCTGCTGATGCGTGTGAGCAGATTCATGTTGAGAAAGTGTCTCTCAGCCTGAAAAGGGCAACAGCTTCACCCACATCCTCCTGAACACCTGCGGAGTTTGGGTTAAGTTTGACACGATGCACACGTTCCCACACCAGGATGAGTGTGAAGCGAATCTCAACCTGGGCCGTCGCTTTTTATTCCAAATTCGAAAATGTATTCGAGCGTGGGGAGAAAAGTTCATATTCAAATTGTAATGACGGCTTTGTTTTAAAAATGTACGTTCTAGAAGGGCATCAGTAGTTTGTGCTATTGCCGGCCCTCCTGACCTATCGAGTAAAACGTGCATGTTAAGATATTTGGGTTCTTTCACCGAAGACAAACTAAGGTAAGGGTTGTTCATACTGCTCCTCCTATACAAACAGTTTTATATAAATTAAAGAGAATAAAACCAAGGAAAGTTTTTTTTACCTGCACCAGTGGATAAGGCACTAGATGACCAATTTTAAAATTTTCATCATTTACTTTCAAGGTTTATTATTCAAATTAAAAAAACACTTACATCTTGTGATGGAACCACTGAGAGACTTTTGGTTTTATGGGCCCAGGTCTTGAAAAGAATCCACTTCAGAGATCACTTCCTCCACTCCACTCTTTGATTGCGGTGCTCAAACATTTAAAAGGTTTTTTAAAAAATTATAAATCAGCCGCAACCTCTCTACAAATGACTTCCATTGAATGTTATTGAAAGTATTATTAAACTCCCTATTAAACAAAGTTTAGCAATAAATTTCCTCTCAAAACAACTGAATAGACAGAAATTTCTTCCCCACAGATTAAAAGAACCTTTATCTCATTTTTAATTGAACTTGTAAAAATTGTGCTGATGCTTTTTTATACATTTTCACGGAAAGAAAACAAATCTGCCAACTCGTGTTAGCTATACCATGACAGTGGTTGGGAAACAAATTACCTGGAGACAAGTATTTGAATAAAAATGCGAAACTTATATTAATTATTTACACTAGCAGGCACTACATGTATGCAACTTAAGCAAAGAGAGGCGGCAAGTTGCTTCAAAATCCGCAGGAAGCAGGAATCAGTGGTAATGTAACATCCATTATGTTAACGAGCACAGAATCTACTGTGTGACCACATGAAGCTCCCAGCAGTCCTCAGCGTGCAGAGAGTGTGTGTGAGAGCTGGTTTCAGAAGCAGCAGCGTCCAGGTTTGATTGGGTTGTTGTTCAGGCTGCATACGTCTTCCTGATCCCACCCTGAGTCCTACAGAGAAGTAACCAAGGCCGACCTGTTGTTTGTGATAACCTGTTGTGCAGTCGTTGTTACCACGGTCACAGCTTCACACTATTTACACATGTGACAACCAAATTAATCAACGTCAAAAGCTGTTTTTTATTTATGCTACAGGTGGATTGTTTAAACACACAAAAGTCTAAATGTTTGCTGCCCATTGTTCAGCTCACATGACCAAATCTGATTTGTATCCAAACCCAGTCTGATCCGTCAGATCCCAGCAGGTCCCAGCGGGTCCCAGCAGGTCACCTCAGATCCCAGCAGGTCCCAGTGGGTTCCAGCAGGTCACCTCAGATCCCAGCAGGTCCCAGCGGGTCCCAGCAGGTCCCAGCAGTCTTCAAGGCTCGGGTTTCTTGGATGATCTAAAGAGAGAAGCAACACCACTGGGAGAGACGTCGTCCATTCATCTGCTGCAGAGCTGACAAGACGGACAAACTGTCACTCAAGAAGAACGTGTAGTCGACACATCTCACCAGGTTCCTGAACAAGCTGTGACTCAAACAACGAACAGAACGAGAGTTTAAATTTACTGTAGACCTACAAAGTGGTTAATGGGTTTTTGAGAGCCATTAACCGCTTTGACCCCTTTTAGCCTTTGAATGATTTAATTAGAGACAGTGAAGAAACACAGGGGAGACCCACTGCTCAGGGATTTATGTCCATGTGACAAGGACTCTAACCACTCAGCTGTCAGGATTTTCTCTATAACTATGAATAAATGTGAGCATCATTTGGCCCATTGGGCGTTTTGCCTCATGCGCTGTGTGTAAATCTATTATTTTTGTCATTTTCTGCACATTCTATTAAATTGTGTAAAAATAAATCTAATTTAAATTTGAAACTAAAACTAGATTCGCTCATGAAGTCCAAGAAAATGTTGTCCTTGAAAGAGCACATTTTGATTTTTAGAGCGCGCTCGTGTGTGTGTGTGTGTGTGTGTGTGTGTGTGTGTGTGTGCTTATAGTGTGCAGCACCCCATTGTCATCATGAATACATACTTTTGATGTTTCTGACAATTAACAAACACACATAGTTTTTGTTTACAGCGAGAAAACAGACTTTTCTACCTCCTGTTGCTTTGTTTCTTTATTCATTTAAATTCATGGACTAAAAATTTTTCATTGTTTTTTATCTGCAGATTGTGAACAAGCCGACGGAAAAGGTTCTAACCCACAAAGACATAAATACTGAGCTCTATGAACCCTCCACAAAATATATCACATCATCCACCTTTAAAAAATGTATTTCAAAATTTTGCCATTTCCAGTTTTCCTCAAGAAGGAAATAAGAAAGTAATAATGTGAATGACCCTGTGGCATTATGGGATGGGACCCCAGTGAAGGAATCATTTCATTGATGCCCCAGGTTCTTCATTTTGTGGATTTTGTCAGGGCACTTTCACACCTGCCCTGTCTGGTCCGGACCTTCAGGCCTTTTCAGTTTTCAGTGCTTCGGACCAACACAGAAAAAATCAAGTCCGACCAAAAGAGGGGGTCTCGGTCCAGATCAAGGAAGTTGAGACGGCATCAAACAGAAGAAGAAGAAAAAGAAGCAGCTCGCAGGCTGGTTTTTTTTCCGTCTCCGACTATTTCATGTTTGAAAGATGAGGACGTTCATCTTGCTGGTAGTAAAACCACGAGGATAATTCAGTGGCCACAAAATGAAAGAAGTGAACAGGTCTTTTTCTCTACAGAGCAAATACAACGGACTTGAGACGACTGCCCCTCTAAAAGCTAATCAATGTCATGTATGGCAGACGCAGTCCACAAATGTGATGCGCTCCCAAAATTACAATGTGAAACCAACAACACACAGATGAACTTAGGGATCATGGTCTAAAACATGCAGCAATGTTTGATGCATGAAAATCAAATTCGATTTTTACTTGGAACAGCGTGGGCTTCTGTTTCTTTCACATCTGTTTTAAACCAGGTGAGACAAAGGTCGGAGGAAGTGTGACGAACATTTCAAATCTCATTTTAAGAGTCTGTCCTCGGACAGGGAGACGGATGGTAACGGTTAATAAAGCTGAAAACACCTTTGCCTTCAGTTCTTTGTCTCTGATCGATGTTTCCCTGTCATGTAGAAATGGACAAGTCTCTCTCTCTCTCTCTCTCTGTGGACAGGAAGCAGCGACTATCATCATAAATCATTAGAGCCTCCCTCTCTGTGGTAATGCCGGGATCTCTGCTAAAGGCACATATGAATCATACTCTACAGTCACACAACCAACATTTACACACACACACACACACACACACATAAATGCACATGCACACCGGCTGATCTAATCTCTGATATTAATTGAATCTCTGAAAGCGTTTAACGAACCATCTCAACCATTAGGATGTGTGTATGAGGGCAATCAATTTCCTGGGGCTCTGCAACCCCCACACACACACACACACACACACACACACACACACAAACAAACACACACACACACTCTGTTTCCTTCACTGCCTCGTAACGACCTTCCACAACTCTCTGTGAACCGTCCTCGCTCCACGTCTATTTAAAGCAAACGTACAATTAGCATAAAATCTAAATCATCAGTTTTACAAGTATCTCAGCAGGAGCCTGAAAGTCAGCAGCACTGTGTTCCTGCTCCGTTTCACTTTTTCTCCTTGGCCACTTTCTCAGCTTGATCACAGTTATGCAGTTCGGTGTTGTAATGACCCGTCGAATGAGCTGCTGCAATGTCAGAGAAGATGCTAAAAGATACAAAATACGTCAACACCGCTGCACCTGAGGCCTGGTGTTCTGCACTGAAGGACATTATGTGTTTGCTATTTTAGGAAAGAATGAAATTATTATTGGTGATTTAACTTTGAAGCTGACTTTTGGGGACGTTAGAGGTTCACTGAGGGCGTTTTAACACCTGAAGGTCCGGACCAACGTTCATGTCTTTGTTACAGGAGAGATTTTATTTACATCCACTTAGTTTTGGTTTCACATTGTGATTTAGGGAATGTAGTTTTTTTAATAATGTGCTTAGAAACTTTACTTTTACTACCAGCAAAATGAATATCGTCATCGTTCAAGCGTTTCAACAGGATAAACACCACAAACTCTTGTTTGTCTTTTATTGTTTAATAGTTTAATGTCTCAACTTCCTGTAATTGGTCTGAAAGTCCGAACTCTCCGTAAAGAAATGTGTGAAAAGTTTCACACCTGTTATTGTGGTTCAGACTAAACTGAAAAGTCCAACTAAATAAAGTATGTGTGAACTCCCCCTTAAACAGTTTTCAACTATAAGTCTTGACTGGATTAGTGAGAAATATCTGTTGTTTTGTTTCCTTTATTAAAATTGATTTTCAATGATTTAAAAATGATTTGTTGTGTCACACTCGAGCATCGTGAGGATCCAAATGCAAACTTCACTAGAGGACAGATCCAGTAACAGTCTTTAAAAAGACTAAACAGGTTCAGTGCATAGAAACACAGAGGTCAACAAACAAAGTTGCACCGTATAGAAAAAAATGTTCCCGTGTGAAAGGCAGATAAATAACTTAAAACATACACACGTTCATCATAAAAATGTCGGCCTCTTATAAATAGTCTGTTCGATGCTTATACAGTTTGCAAGTGACAAAAATATATCAAGTTGACATCAAAAGTTGCAATTTAGAGCTGATTGTGAAACTATGTTAACTGGTTTCTACGTCGTCAGCAACTTGTTTACCAAACTTTTTCACCAACTTCCAAAGTTGTTGTTTTCCGACTTGAATTTCCCACTCGCAATCAATGTTTTCTGATTATTCCGAAGTCACTTGAACGCACATAAAGAAACCAGTGTAAATAACTAAATAAAACAGGAAGTGACTGGAAATGTGCAAAACTGAAAAGACAGAGACATCGATGCTGGTACAAACTTATCAAAACAAAAACACCTATAATTAGTGCTTTCAATGCATATTATTTCACTTTATAAAATGATATAGTTATCTATGCGATGATAATGAGGAGGACGACTCACACAACTCACTCTCCTCCCTGCTGCTGTCGGGCCGGAGGTTCAGCTGCCTGAGAACTCTGGTTGAACTCTGGTTCAACTCTGGTTGAACTCTGGTTGAACTCTGAGCGTTAATCCGGACTCTGAACACTTGCATACTTGCACAGTTCCTGCACTACAGCTGAAGCACACTCACTTTACATGTGTATACTATAGTATTTTTCTATTTTACCTTGTAATACTATTGTGTGCTGTTTTTGTATTGTGTGTTTTATGAAAAGTCTTTGTCTGCCGTGTGACGTTTGTCTTACTGTAATTAGTGAGCTTGGAATGTTTTACGTGCATTATTAAGATGAAGGTTTCATCTGTGTTTTCCTTTCAGTCATTTTTAAAATGTTCTCATCTTATTCTTCTTCTTCTTCTTCTTCTTTTCTTTGGATGCCAATGTGGTGAGTGGGAGGGTGAACAGTGGTGACGCTCTGTGGTTATTATTGTTGCTAAGATGTTCCCCATTGTACTATTTGTCCTTATCAGACTTGTGAATCACAGCCTTTTGTGTCTCAGACAAAAAGCCTCAAAAACGACAGGAAACAATAATCAACTGCAGTTTAATCGCGTCAGTTCATTTCATAGCTGAGAACATTGAATTTAAATACAGACGGGCGGCATCTCACCACTTCCTGCGAATGAATCTAAACTTTGCAGAAATGTATTAAATGTAAAAAGTGGCATTTTGCTGTTGAAGCTTCACACGTTCACCTCCAGTATCGGTGATCTGCAGTCTCACCCTCACTGTTTCATGTTCTTCCTCACGACCGAGCAAAGTGACCGTCCTCCTCATTAGGAATCCAATTTTCTGCAGAGACGCCTTGGAAGTCGTCTTCCTCGTTGGGAGGAGGCGGATCGATGCTTCTACTCTAAGTATATGTTCACCTCTGCTCGAGCGCGTGCAGCGGTTTCCGTGGGTTAAAAAGGAGAAGGAGGCTTTTGAAATGAAGCGCAGTGACTCACTGAGCCCGGGGGGCACTTCTTCGCTGCCCAACCCTCTGCTCTGCATCATAAATATTAAATTCCTTCTAAAGTCACCTTTGTTCTTGCCCCCTCCTCGTGCGTACGTGTGCGTTTCTGAGTGTGACTCCTACATTACCTTCCGCTTGTCTTAGTTTGACTACGTTTGAGAAATATTCATGTTTGAATAAATTGATATCAGCAATTGATATGAAGTACACTGAAGTGGCGGCTTTTGCAGTAGGAGAAAAGGAGAGAGGACAAACGTGAGATGACAGAGCCGCTCATATCATATTCAAAACCCTGCGGCTGGAATACAAGGCTGTGAAGTGACTCTCATATACATTAAGTACGTGCTCCAGGGCTGCATGTGGTCGGTTAGTTTCAGTAGCTCGCAGGAAACCATCAGCAGGTTGAGGTCTTTCTCTTCTCCTCAACTACATCAAAACATGGCGTCCTAATCACATGAGGGCTTCTTCATCACGTGGATCGAGCACATGCAGGAATCAGGATCACGACGGTTTTCTAAAGTTCATGTCATGTGCTTAATCCTTAGTCTGGGTTTTTCAACACAAGTTATGCTATAGACTGAATATAAAGATGGGAGACGCGTTTCCACTTCCTTCCGTGAACTATCCAGAAATCACTTTACATTATCCAGGATACAAACGCCTCCATCTTACACATTTAGAGCCAAAGTCTGCACAGTAGCAATCAGGGGACAGAGCCGGAGCAGCGAGGTCCCATCGATACACGTGCTCGACCAATCATGAGTCATTACTCAGCTGTCAATCACCATGTTTCACCCCATATTTATAGGATTAACTAATTAAATCCAAGCCTACTGGGAAAATTAACTTTTGAACATCAGTGTGATAAGAAGTATTTAAAATGTCAGAATCCATCTTTGAGGAAAGATGATGTGTACATTGAGTTTGGTCCATGTCCCATTCACTAACACGGAGGAGGTGTTGTTCATGACATTTACTGATCAAAATGCTTTGGCTCTCATCTCGTCCATCTCTATATACAACTTATGGTATCACCTATACAACTACAATTAAAGCTAAACTATAAATAAATGGATTGGATCTCTTCACTCAGTAAAAACATAAATATAAGCATTTGTTGTAAAAGTTTTAAACGGATCCATATATTAGATGCAGTTACTATATTTAGGACTGAGGTTAGGATCAAACCTTTTCCAAGAATCTGTCTCCAGCTGATTCTTCTTCTTCTGAATCACCACCGGTCTCCACTCGGCGGACATCGCTTGCTGTGCGATAACGAGGGTGATGTGGAAATACAGGCGACCTCGTGCTCCGCTCCCTTTACTCATCTGTGAACTCTGAACGTCCACCTGTCTCTCACTCCGTACGACAAGTCACCAGTGACGTGACAGGGAGGACACGAGCTGACACAGACAGACAGGGGGCGTAGTAATGAGAGAAAGCATGGGGGAAAGGGGGAGGGGGGTATGGATGTATGTGCAGGCATGTGTGTGGAATAAAGGGAGGATTGGGGTGGGGGGGCGGAGGATCAGAACAGACAAACTGTTCCCTGTGGCACCTCAAGATGAATTTTTCACTCACGATATTCTGTTACGCTCTGACACGTCGATGAGTCCCCGTCCATTTCCCAGACAAGATGTATGAGTTTAATGATGAGTGGATCACATGAGCTGCTCCCCACCCCCTACACACACACACACACACACACACACACACACACACACACACAGACCAAACACAAACACAAACACACACATGTACATGTACATCTATCTTACTGAGGACACTCATTGGCAGAGTGCATTCCAGAGACCCTTAACCTAACCTTAACTATCACAACTAAATGCCAAACCCTAATTCTAACCCTAACCTAAACCTATCATAACCCTAAAATCAAGTCTTAACCCACAACCAGCATAATAAAACTGGGTCAGAAAGTGAGGATCGGCCAAAATGTCTTCACTCTGTTGGTTGGTTGCTAAAAATAGTCCTCACAAAGATATCTGTACACACACGCACACACACACACACACACACACACACCCAGGAGACAGGAACCTGAGGAAGTGCAGTTAATATGTGTGTGTGTCAGATTTCCAGAGGAATAATACTGGTTTCACAAATGCCCCTTCATTCATGCCTTCGATGATTTATGTACATGTATTGGACATGTGGCAGAAAGAGGCTACAGCACCATCTAGTGGTGACTTGTATTCCGTCACATTTGAACTTCGGCATGTGTGAAGAGCGAGCTCCAAAACAAACACTGAAGCGTGAGAGATTTGTGGCCTGTTGGATTTGTTCATGGAGCAACTAGGGTTGTCTTGAGGGAGCTGTAAGTAACAGAGGAAAACAAGAAGGGGATTTAGTTCAGTTTAAGATAAAGACTCTGGTTCTCAGTGGAGCACGTACCTCCGCCAACAGTCCCCTCAACCAAGCTGCTCCAAGTTTCACTGATGTCAGCTCAATAAATGTGCCTGATTTTGTTTATCAAGATCCACAAATTATTCCCTGGGAAATCAATGAATTCTTTTAAAACTAAGTAATTAAAAAATATATATTCTGCATCTGTCCCTTTGTCCACGTCTGTGCAGCATTTTAATGTTTTGTTTTCTTGGCCCATGTCCCGTCCTTCCACCAAGCTGTGTGGTGGTGTTTGCGTAATCCTGCTGAAAAACAAGCTAACAAACGAAACACAAACTGCGTAGTTAATAAATAATACTAGGTCCATTCACCTTGGACAATAATACGAGAGCGTCATGTGTGCTTCAAAATGAATGTTGGACAAATTCAACAATGGTATGTTTCAAATAAACGTATTTTTATTATATGTTGTCAAAATGAGTTGACGCAGCAGAGTTTGGGGGTGAAAAGCCTTCTGTTGAAGAGAGTAATTGAAATTCCTTTTTACATCGAAATGGAAAATATGAAAACAAAACTTGAAAGAGAAGTTCACACCCGACAGTCCCAGCTCTGGAAAAACTGATTTAGAAAAGATGAAACAAAATTAAGCCTTGGCCTGCAGACCCCTGTTATGAGAGCAGAGAAAGAATAGACATATTGTTTTTAAGTCAATTTAAATTTAATATCACGACTCACAAGTCATGGGGGGGGGGAATAAGTGGGAGACGGCACAGATGCAAATGAAGATAAATTATTTATTGAATCCAAATAACAGTCAACTGAAGAAAACGGCAAATATGGACTTCGTCAGTCAGTCTCATCAGTGGGGATTTGTGTTTCATGTGTGTATATAGAGTGCAGTGTTGTGGAGTTAAAGTGAAACAAGGAGGAAGCTGGGGCTTTTACTTCCTGGAGAGCTGCGGGCCCTGGTCCACTTCAGGCTGCTGGTCAATCAGCTTCTCTGAGGACAAACAGAACAAACCTGCACTGCACCAGCACCAAGCAGGAAACGTCACAAGAAATCACGGCTTCGCTCTCCGGCGTGAAGCATGTCCACACTCGAATTCAACTTTGGTGAACTTTCACACGGAGAATTTGCGCCCTTGACCATGAGCAAAGCATCTTGACAGCGCCGACCTTTGAGGGAACAAGGCAGCGAGGATTATTTTAATCTGACCAGGCGAACAATCAGCTTTTCTGTTGTCGGCGGCGGAAATAAACTTTCCAGCTGCTGCTATTATGAGCGGTAGATTCTGGGCAGAATAAATTCGAATGAAGCTTTTCAAATACCAATGCTTGTCTCGTAAAATCTGATCAATAAACCGAGCTCGTCTCCGGCTCGGGGGGGAAGGAGGAGACGACTGGCTGCTCTCTGAGGCGAAGCTCAAATAAAAATGCTCCAAATATTTCAGAGGATTGGAGCAGCTTTTGTCTTCAGGGCTGTGAAGTACCAAGAGCAAACCAGATATGGTCTCAGGGACAGCGTGGATTAGTTTAATCTGACCCGAGGTTTCGCTCGTGGATCTGGTCTGAAGCTCAGATCCTGTTATTGGTTCCCACTGATTCTTCTTGTCATGTCTGAGCACTTTAAAGCCATAAATGGCCACATTTGGTGGGTTTGGATGAGGGGAGAAAGTTTGCTTGCTCACTCAATTTTAGGGTTTAATGCACATTCACACACACACGCACACACACACACACACACACACACACACACACACACACACTTATTGCATAGTTTGTATGTGCAGAACCAGAAGTAGTCAAGTGACAATCATGCGCAGGACGCTAAAGCTAAAAATGATGTGCGTCCCTCGGGTTGTTTGCTTATCGGTGTCAGTGGAAAGTGTTGCACTGTAAGGGCAGATGATTTTGTGCATGTGCGTGTGCGGGTGCATGTGTGCGGTGTGTGTGTGTGTGTGTGTGTGTGTGTGTGTGTGTGTGTGTGTGTGTGTGTGTGTGTGTGTGTGTGTGTGTGTGTGAGAAAGGGCTGTTCTTCTCACGCTATGATGACTCATTGGACACTGCTCAGATTTATTTTGGTATCACTTATCCTTGATTTGATTTGGTCTCAAGGAGTTTGCACACACACACACACACACACACACACACACACACACACACACACACTCCCTCACATTCACTCACTCACTCTTGTGTAAGAGGAAACGTCACTCAACATTTCACAATAAATAATTGTATTTTTTAGTCTGTAATTCTTTATTTATTAAAATATTTAATAGGTAAGATAAGAAATATAATATTGGACTACCTTCCCTGAAATAAAATCACAAATGCATCAAAATATAGAGGAAATATAGAAGATTTTGAGTTCAATCCTGAATGTATGACTCGTAGGACAGATACTTCAGCACAGTTTGACCAATGGGAACCAAAGCTATATCTTCTCATCTAAGTTTTTTTGTGTACAAACTCATCATGCTGGTCCCAGTCTGAGCTGTAGAAGAGCTCAAACTGTGAGTCGAAAACAGACTGATTTTACTTCAAGAAGCAGGGACACCCATAATACCCCCCTACCCACACACACACACACACACACACACACACACACACACACACACACACACACACACACACACACACACACACACACACACACACACACATCTCATGACTTTTAGGACGAACTAAAGCAGTCGTGCACATCCTCGTGAACTACTGGGTGAGGATAATTACAATAGATGCAGTGGAAAACAGAGAAAAATGTAATCTTGTTGCACTTTTCTTAACAAAGTTGCAAAAGGATAAAATGATGATATTGTTATTAAATGAAATAAAGTGTGTATCCGTGTGTGTGTCCATGTGTGTGTGTGTGTGTGTGAGTGTGTGAGTGTGTGAGTGTGTGTGACGGCTCCATAAGGAGGATGTAATTGGCAGCGTGTGAGTGGAGATTTGCGGGCGTCACACTGAGGCTCTGACACACCTCGGCTGCCGGCCCGTCGGGTCCTCGCTGATAAGATAAGACTTCGGTGTCTGTCACCATCACGTTCACACAAACTGAAAGGTGCCAGCTCCTTTCATCCTGACAGATTAATGCGTTCGCTGTGTTTGAAGCGTTATTATCACTCACACCTCGCACACACACACACAAACACACACACACACACACTATGGGCTGTGGGGTTGATGCCAGTGTTGCATTGTGGGTAGTCACCTGAGCTTTAAACAGACATTTTCGTGTAATCCTGCTAAACAACAAACAAACGATGAAAGCGTAACCTTTATTGGCAAAGTCGAAAAAAATAGAAAATCAGATGACATTGATGAAAGGGCTCCGATTAAAAAGATCTAATCTAGATTGTCACCTCAGTAAAAAACAACATCACGTGGTCGTCACCAACAGAAATGAAGAACATGTTAATTTGCAAACCCCGAGCGGAGAGAGGTGTTCACAGGAGACACATTCAGGACGGATGTGGACACCAGGTCTGATCTGAGTTAACGTCAGGTCCTCGGGCTCAACATCCGATGTGACAGCAGACAAGTCTCCAGTCGCCCTCAGTTTTCCCTCGGCGCCCTGTGGAGCTTTTCAGTGAATAAACAAAGGTTATTTTTACACTCGGTGTCACTTCCCAACACAAACTGTGTGGATCCCTGAGGTTTGATTAAAGTGTTGAAGGGAATTTTTCTTCTTGGAAAGATAATTTGACTTAAAAGCTTGAATCTTGTGTTGTTTACGATCCAGCAGCTCTTGTTGGTGCATTACCTGATAATAATCAACAATAACAATACAATACAATACAATAAGATACAATAAAATACAATACAAATGTATTAATCCCGAAGGCAATTTGGTTCAGGGCAATTAAAAAAAAAGACGAATAAATAAGATACAGACATGCACTGACAGAGCTGCTCCGTTGCTTTGAGCTAAAAGTCCAATTTCTTAAAAAATACTAATACTACCATGTTTTCTCTTGTGTTTTCAAACTCAAACGATCTCTGTCCACTGAAGCACTTTGGATCCCATCCAGGGAAACTCTCGTCCTCGTGAGTTTCACTCTTTGAATCTGTAGCTCCACCAGTGGTCAAAACATCTGCGAAGCACCTTTAAGTTGACAGTTCCCAGCAGAAATGAACCCAAAGTCTGACTCTCTGAATGCACGTCACATACCTCATAAGATTTATTACTCACTGTGACATCGAGCACAGTTTAAATCTGAATTGAAATAATAAACATTTAAGGTTTCTTAGCCAAACACGGGCGTCGGGGAGATTTGACTTGAGGCTCCAGCAGGTTTGAGCTTGAATTATAGTTTGTTTGCAGCCGCATAGTTTTCTTTCAATTTTTGTCTCACTTTTTTACATATTGAATTATGTGATTTGTGAGTGTGTGTGACAGGAGGTTTTACTATTACATTTTTAAAGCATGACGTACCGTGGATGTACATGAATCCAGGTTCCCATGGGAACGCTTCACAGCACACACACACACACACACACACACACACACACACACACACACACACACACACACACACACACACACACACACACACACACATGCTCACAGGGAGGTCACCAGTTGCCATACGTGTCATGTCTTGTAAAACGGAGAGTCTCTTTTAGCCGGAAAAATTCATTTCTCACACACTGTGGGCCGGCAGATATGTATGTTTTTTAAGATTGAATAACAGCTGTAGATTTATGATTGTGTGGAGACGAACAAAACCTGATCTGCTGCTTCTTTCTTCTTATCTTTATCCTCCATCATCTCCTTGCTCAGTTCAGGATTCGGTTAAACCATGAAAGACACGTTCACATTCAGAATTACGATGCTAATTAATATGTTCTTGCTGCCATGTTCAATAAAAAAACCTTTCAGATGCAGTTATGAGGCTTTTTCAACCGTTTCAGTAAAAAGCACTGCTGGGTCACACCACCAGTTTTCACAGTAGAGACCGAATCGGGTCTTTTACCTGTTTCAAGTTCACATCAGTTCAGCAGATTCACTTTCCACCGTCAGACGCCGACCGTGACATCGCGTCCGAGCCGCGGCTCCAGGCACAGACCAGAGGCTCCCATGCATTTGTCATGGCGCAGCGTGGGTTGGTTGGATTTCATGGGGCCTCAGGACGAGGGTTAAAGCGGCTGCATGTGTGTGAAAAATCAGTGTGTGTGCTGCAGGAGGTCAGGGCCGACGGTATGGGTTTCAGGGACCAGGAAAGCAGGGGTCAGGGGTGAACCGCCAAGGGAGGGGGGAGACAAATCAGCCGCTGGATTAGGCGATGGAGGGAAAACACTGAAGGCAGCAGCTGGCTGACTTAAACTGAACTGGGTGGAAGGTTGTGGTTTAAGGTAATGACAAGTTTAACCTCGAAGACCTCGCTTGACGAGCTGCTGAGTGACTGCAAACGTATGGTGTGAGGGTAAACATTGTTCAAGCCCCCAGAACATTGTTTTCAATTTGGATGGAGAGCTCCAAAGAAACCAAACATATAAGGCAAAGACAGAAATGTTTATAAAAAGATGTCCAGAGCAGAGATCATGTTTCTAGTTGGTTGAAAGGAGAAGCCGTAGAAACAAGGAGTCTCATGTAGTTTCAATAACAAGCCTGAAAGAGCTGATATACAATATATATATTAGACTGTGTGGGATAACATGATTTTAATAACACATAAAAGAACTCTGAATGACAATGGGGGCGGCAGCGTGTCAAGAAATGTAGATATGCACGATTAAAGGCAGTGAAGAGGAAAACTGCTCCCAAGCAAATTAGGATTTAAACTATGCACGATTGAAAACATTTGAAAAGTTAATGGCCCATGTGGAGAGTAAAAGAGTGAAATCCATCAGCTGTCGGCTTTTTGATTTATCTGCATCTGTATATAGATGTATCGCATTACGTTACACCTTGGAGCTCGGAATTACCAACCCACCCCCGAGTCGGAATTTCAACTCAGAAGGTTGAAGGAACATCACCACGACGTTGAAATGGCTGCTTTTTTTTTTACTATTAAATTTGTCGTACAAATAGTGCTGTCCAATTACTGTGGACGTGTTACTACGGGGTTAGAATGCGTAAAATGCTAATGCTTTATTATGAACTGGTTTTGCTGACGATGGCCAATGTTCTCGACTTCCGACCAAATGTGCAACTGGAACGCTATCATCTCGTGTGACGTCATCCCGAGGGGCGGAGCTTCGAGGTGTAACAGAACGCGCCAATAGCTGCAGATAGAGATTAGACAAAATGTCATTTGGACCTAAAATACCTCAAAGTATTGCGATATCCGCTGAAGCCACAAAATAATGACAGTTAACCACAGAGGTTCATTCCTTGTCAGACGAGTTGTAGTCGAGTTGAAGGTAACCAATCAGGAGCCACATCGTCCACCTTGATGATTTGGAGAAATAACTCAATGCTTTGTACACTTTGAATATTCTTTATTCCAAAAAATCACCGTGGACAAAAGCCAAAAATGTCACAAGTCCTGGGAAAGTGTGTGTGGGTTTTCCAGATGAATCTCTCGCCTTCATGTTCATCTGGTTTCTTTTCATTCACTTGTTATTTTGCCTTCACTCCGTGTGTGTGTGTGTGTGTGTGTGTGTGTGTGTGTGTGTGTGTGTGTGTGTGTGTGTGTGTGTGTGTGTGTGTGTGTGTGTGTGTGTGTGTGTGTGTGTGTGTATTAATCCAGACTGATTAAATATCTGTTGGCTCAGACCCAAACAAAACAACACTTGATTAGTCCTCTTCTTCTTTCTACATTATTTGTTTTCGGCAGCCGTGTTTGTGTCTCTCTCTCTCACACACACACACACACACACACACACACACACACACACACACACACACACACACACTCACACACAGACACACACACACAGTCCTGTCGACACCTTTGATGTGAGTGGTCATGTGGCGTGCAGTGGCCGTGGCTGTGCAGAGTGTGGTATGATCGTGGGAGAGGTGATGGCAGGAAGTGGAAGAAGTGATAAGAGACAAAGAAAACACAGCTCTACCTCCACATCTCTCCCTCGTGCTATATTCTGCATCACAGCAACCACACGTCTCAGTGACTATCACTGCTCCACTGAACAACCCAGACTTTCTATCACAACCCTGCTACTGCTGCACATTTCTCACTCAGTGCTTCCACTTTTATATGTTTCTCACGCGCTTGTTTTATGAGATCTTACACACACACACACACACACACACACACACACACACACACACATACACACACAATCTTAGCTACGTCTTACACACACGCAGACAAAAAACGTATGAATGTGTGATGCGAGACCAAACACGCCGTAGATATATGATCTGTGTCATCAACTGTAAGATCAGTGTTTAGGACTCACAGCTGTCGTCATCTCGGACAAACACTTTAAACCTTAAAGCTGCTGTAAACATTACTGTTATGTTGACGACGGATGAAAACACTGTTTACGATGAAACTGTTCACTTGTTGTTGTGAACACGGAAAAGCTCGTCCCTCAGCTCGATGACGACATTCCCGTTGTTTTACTTTCCATTTCACTCTCACTGCATCGCTTCATGTCCCACTGGTGCGTCTAGAAGCTTAACAGGCAGTCAGAGGTTTCACACAGGGGTTGGTGGTGGTGACAATAGACCGGTTGTAAAGATAGACGACAATACAGCTCCCCATATCATCTCCATCACCCCCTGGTGGCTAGCAGCTGTATAGGTCATAAACCCTGCCTCCTCCATGTTTGCAAATAGGACGTGGGCCAAAATGTCAAAGAACACGAATAATATTTTAGGTGGAGTTGATGATTGACAGCTGAGACTGACTCGCACTCCATGATCACAAAAGCACAAGATGGCAGCAGCCGAATCCAGGATGTTTGGACTTTATCCGCATTTCATTGGTGGCGACCAAAACAGAGCTAAAAGGAAAGTGACTGTTGACCTTGCATCCTTCAGGTGGTCTGAAATATGACTTTAAATGAATATTAATGTTGATTTGTATCCCCTGGAGCTGTGCCTGGGTAACTGCAGTTTGTCATTATCAACTTCACAAAGGGATGATGTGTCAGTGTTGGGTTCTTGGTTTTTTTCCACTTTTTTTCCACTCCAAGACATGATCTTTATAAGAGACAGAACACAGATAGTCAAGAAACCACCTGTTTGAACACACTGTTCCTAAAAAGACGTAGTTTTGAATCCTGCAGGAGAAAAAGTTCCATTCAGTGTATTCAGGCGACTGCGAAAATCTCAAATGAACACTTTAAAAACTTTATTTAATTAAAACCAATGATTGTGGAATTTTTACGAGGCTCAAACAGTAATTTCCTCCCTCTAACTTTCTTTATCTCGGTCTATCACTGCATCTAATATCCTGTCTTTATTAGTCAGAGATGTTTATCTCATCGCCTGATAAAGTCACATCTGTCAGTCTCGAACTTCATCTGCCGTCCTCACTTTGCCCCCGCGGCAGACACACACACACACACACAGTGCAGCACACTCTGCAACACACACAATGTACACAACAGACTCATTAAGTGAACTGTTGTGAAATCTCGTGATCAGGGATTCTGCGCTTCAGTTCCCCTGCGGAGCATACACAGTCTCCACACACACACACACACACACACACACACACACACACACACACACACACACACACACACACACACACACACACACACACACACTGGGTGGTATGTGAAATTACGATATCATTTAATGGACTCACATGGTCCAAGTTAATCTGCTTTGCCTAAGTAGCTGCCAAGTCATCCATGAAGATTTATTTCTATTCTTGATTAATCATATGATTGTGATTTGTCTGGAAACCTGTGGTGGTCTCAGTGTGTTGTTATCATCATTATCAGCGGCAGCAGCAAAACACAATCTCCTCAACAATATAACAAGATGCCAGGCTTCATTATTGCAAAGCTCATTATATCCGGTGAGCTGATATAATTGTCAGACTTTAAACAACAGTAACAGATAGATAGTGAAACACACACACACACACACACACACACACACACACACACACACACACACACACACACACACACTATTTTTAATGAACATATTGAGTGAGCGGTATCATTCCTCTTATTCAAAACGGAGGGAAGTATTTTAATGAGAAACACATGACTGTACAATTCCAGTTAAGATGACACGACCTCATGCTCTAGCCACACACGCGCACACACACACACACACACACACACACACACACACACACACACACACACGCACACCATGCACACACACACCCCCACATGCACACTGGAAATTGTCAAACATCCCAAATTGTTAAATGAAATTTTTTTCCCGTCTGTCGGTTTATTTTTACAAGAGAAGAAACAGAAGGTCTGGGATTAAAAACAGTCGTTGTTAATGTGGTCTTAATTGCATTATAGTATGAAAACAGGCATGTGATGTGAAACACAAGCAGCGTCCTGGGAACCAGACCGTGACCACACACACACACATACACACACACACACACATATACACACACACACACACACACGTGTTTTCATGGGTCAGTGCTGAGGACATTACATAGACTTGCATTTATTTCCTGGAGACGAAGCCGAACCTAACCCCAAATTTAACCTAACCCAAACTTTGACATAACCCCAAACTTAACCTAACCCCAAACTCAACCTAACCCCAAATGTAACCTAACCCAAAATGTAACCTAACCCCAACCTTAACCCAACCCCAACTTAATAATTGACCCAAAAATCTACTTTTTCCCCATCGGAGACACAACTTTTGACCCCAATTAAAAAAGGTGGACCCCAGTTACTTGAGATTTAGTCTGACATTTTGTCCCCAAACGTGGTCTATGACAGAATCACACACACAGTGGTTCGCAGTAGAAACTTAGACCATGGCCCAGAATCACAGACACACACAATGAGATGGATAAAAATAGAGAGAACAGGGAACAAAAGCCAGAGACAGCTGAAGCCCTGTGTGATTGTTCTCTACCACAGATCTGTCTGGTTCTCATTGTCCGTCCGTGAGTTCAAAACCCCCTTTGTTTTCTGTTAAATGTTAAATTCACACAACACACAGACACACACACACACACAGACACACACAAAGAGAGATTGTGTTTCCATAATCGATAAAATGAGTGTCTGCTGTCTGTTTGGCTCAATCGGCCTTTTTCCGTGCTTGTGCAGTATTTAAAAAAAAAGTCAAATCCTAAAGGAAATCACCAAAAGTATTTATTTTAGTATAAAAGACTCAGAACGCCTTATTCAGCTGCCACATGCAACCTGAAAGATATTAGCAATACAAACGGTGGAAAGGATGAATCCACGTGATAGATGAAGGGAAACAGATTGAAGGGATCTCTTTAAGGAGAATATCTGGGTCTTTTCAGTTTGAAGACATCCAGTACTCATTTCATGCAAAGTCACAAAAGTCCAAAGTGCTGGAATGACAGACTGACATCCACAGTGTGGCCGACAGCGATCTGACATACTCCCCTGGCTGAAGTGCCTCCGGCGCTCTGAAGCCTCGGGCAGTTTCTCTGTTGCTACATAACGAACCAGAGGGTTTTGGATTTTGCTGCAGGAGCAGTTTCACGTACAAATCTGCTCTTTGACAGGTTTTTATCTTGATACTTCTCTGGGTCTTCATCGGAATCTATGATCGCTGCTGTCGACAGCTGCTGAGCTCCACCAAACAGGCGACAAAGACACCTTTCAAATCCACTCAAAGACATATTTCCACTGAAGTATTTCTTTACACACACACACACAGACACAGATGAATTGTTTCCTGATCCTCATGTTTTTTTTTTCTGAGAAGAGAAGCGCTTTAATCAATATCACATTGTGGAGCAGAATCCCCTGAAACCAAGACTGACGCCACGATAGCCACAGAGCTCCTCCTCTCTCCCCCCCCCCACTCTAACCCAATCACTCCCAGCCTCCCTCCTCTCCTCCTTCAGATGTGGTCCGGGTAAGAAACAGAAGGAGGAAAACATCCTTGTCGTTTGTTCTCCTTCCCACTCGTTATCACATAGCCCTGTTGTGTCTTGTTCTTTTCACAGGGATAACCACATTTACGCAGGAGTTGATCTTCAATTAATCTAACGGGGGGGAAAAGCAAGTGACTTTAAAAGATCAAGAATGTTGCTGTTTTTTTTCACATGTGCACAAGGAGTTTGCAGAGTGAGAGGAAACCGGGGGAAAAGTCCCGACTCGAGACGTGGAAAACTGTGACCTTGCACTTTGGATCCTGCAACATATTGACGAGATTAAACGAGACGAGGAACCGAGGAGAGAGGGGAAACAGAAAGAGGGAGATCGTAGGAGTCGAAATACGAAGACAGGCTGATTAAGCCGGGGGCCAGAGGGGATTTCTGCAGATGAAAGAAAGAAGGAGAGGGAGGAACAGTGTGAAGCTTGTTTCTGTTGCACATATCAAACACAAAGAGAAATGAGTCAGTCTCAGCTGTCAGTCATTTCAATTAAATAGAATTAAACTCAAATAAGAACTATTTTTCAGATGCACGTCCCATTCAATAACATGGAGGAGGCATGGTTTCTGACCTATTTTGCAGTCGGAGAGACACTAATTGCTTCGCTTCTGGGGAGCTGTCATGTCGTCAATCTTTAGAAACGGTCCACGGTTGTTCCTCTGACTTTTACTCTTAGCGCCACCATGAGGTGGACATTTGTGGTTTTGTGTGAAATGTCTCAACAACGATCAGAGGGAGAGCAACAAAATATTTCTACAGACGTGTGTTTGTGTTCTTTTCTGGATGAGTTGTTGTAACGTGAGTGAACCCTTGATTCAGATTTCTCGCCAGGTTGAACATATTCTAAACTCTTGGTGTTTCCGTCAGTAAACAGTTTACTTTACAAGCATCTGCATGTTAGTATAATTGTCTTCAACAAGAGTTTGTGTTTTTTTCGAAACATTTATTTCACATCTGACTTTTTGCTTCGCACAGATTCAGCAGAAGTGGCTCTGTGTTCGAAGACAAAACAGACGAACAGAAAGCAGCACATCTGCCCACCAGGGTTAAGAAAAGGTCTGAAGGGAAAACACTTACTTGCTGATTTCCATAAAACCTACATGCAAGTGCGTTAAACTGTTTCCATGAATCATACCTGAAACCAACAACCGATGATTCCACTGTGTGAGATATTGTACTGCTGTGAGTTCACAAGTGAAAACATAAACACGTTTCCCCTTCATTTGATCAAGATATGAGGCTACTTACGAATAAACATTGTCTAGTAACTAAGAAAAGTGTCAAAGATAGTTTCAGTGTTAAGTAGAAAAAAAACTTTCTGGAAACTTTCTCTTCCCTGTCAACATGACTGCATCGCATCATTTCTGCAGATTCCTCAGCTTCATCCTGCTGATCTCCTGCTCGACCACATCCCAAAGAAGTTCAACTGGGTTCAGATCTGAAACCAGTTGGAAGACACCATCGTGCTGGAAGTGATCATTAGACGACTGTGGCTGTACACACACAGCTGTGGTATTCAAATAGTGGTTTATTGCTATTAAGGTCCTGATATGCGCCAGGAAAAACATTTCCAACACCACCAGCAGCACCAGCAACAAAACAGGTTGGTTCCATAGATTGTATATGAAGTCGGCATGACGGCTCCCAAAGAAGAAGCCAAAATCATCTGTAGTATATTTCATAAACCCTGCATGTTAGCAGATGGGACATGGACCAGAACACGTCAAATGTTTTTTTCTCAAAGATGTTTTCTGTCGTTGTAGGTAGTTCTTATCACACCGATGCATGTTCCAGTGTGCACGTGTCTGATAAGTTTGGTTTTAATTCGTTATTTGATGCTGTTAAACACGGTGGAATGTCATGACTGACAGCTGAGACTGACTCGGGATTGGTCAAGAGCATGAATCTGCGAGACAGCTGGTTCTGAATCCAAATAACAGCCTAAACCACAGGATTTAGCTTCATTCCGGAACAAAGAGGAAGTGGAACAGTCTGTGCAGTTCCATGGGTCTGAACTCTCTGAGCCACACATCTGCAGCCTGAGCAGAAAATATGATTCATCAAACAATTCTCTGATTCCCAGTAGTTAAGCTTCCAGTTCTCTCCTGCTGTTGTGACCCATCCACCTGAACCCTTTACGTGCTCTTCATTCCGAGCTGATTTACTGCTCAGCACACTTGTACAGAGTTGTTATCTGAGTTTCTGTCGCCTTTCTGCCGACTCCCACAAGTTCCCCTCCGACCTCCCTCATCAACAGAGCTGCTGCTCACTGGAGGTTTTTCTCAGCATTCTGAGTGAAAACTCCAGAGGCTGATCAGCAGTTTCGGGAAACACTCAGCCGTCACACCACAGTGATGCATTTGATGTGAATCAGAGTTTCGAATTTGCATCTGCATGATTCTATGTCGCACTGCTGCCACATGATTGGCTACGACTGCTGATAGAGATCGTGAGATACATTTGAAAACTCTGGAAAAAGCTGATCAGGAAACTTGTCTCAGTGAATTGAAAGTTTTCTCGGTGTGCTATCTCAACTTATGCTGCTCTGTAGTCTTTAACATCTTTGTTAAACTTAATGACTCTTCCATTGGCCTGAATTAAATCATAGTCTTGTTGAGGTATTTGTGTATTTCCTCAAATGTAATACTAGACTGACTTTTGCTTGAGGGATGAACGCAGACATGCAGCACAGACAAACCGCACATTATTAGAGAGGAGACATTCCTCAGATGGTTGATGGATCTGGCAACCTGGCCGCTTGGCAAGACTGTCTCCTGTGTGTGTGTGTGTGTGTGTGTGTGTGTGTGTGTGTGTGTGTGTGTGTGTGTGTGTGTGTGTGTGTGTGTGTGTGTGTGTGTGTGTAGCTGGCAGCACTACACTCACTCCGATGTTACGGTCTTATTCAACATCTGTCCACTTGGAGAATGACCCAACATGTCTCCACACACAGGAACTCAGAGCCCGTTGCTTTCCAGGACGGAGATCAACTGCTCCAGTCTTTAACTCAAAACAGCTCCAATCATACTGATTATTCTGATACAGGAAAATCCTTGTACAGATGATAAATTAAAGGAAATATATGAGTAAATTACAGGAAAACTGGACACGGAACTACAATGTGCAGACGCTTCCAAGAGAGTTTTACTGTCATTATCTATAGCAACAAACCTGCAGCTATATAATAGTTTATGGAGAATAATTTAGGTTCTCAGACAACTTTCTTTTTCCCAAAACAATCATGTGTAGGTTTGTTCGGCCTTGGTGGAGGTCCACTGTTTATTATTTTCACCTGCAAGTAAAATATAACCACCCGGAAGAAGTTTAAATAGATCAAAACTGTTTCTCCAAACACCAACAAAGGTCATTTTCTTTAAGATATTAATACAAAGTTAAGATTCTGTATAAAGTTTGTTACACAACCACGTGGAGATTCCTCCTGTTTGACCCCGCCCACAAGGAGCGCTCAAACCGGCTATTGGTTGACCGCCGGGTGGTCCCGCCCACTGGAGGAGTTTAAAGAAAACAAAGTCACCGACTCGGCCGCAGAGAGTTTACCCGCAGGAGGAGAGAGGAGAGGCGGCCACGACCTGCGTCTGCACTGGGGTCATGTTGTGAGCTGGAGGAACTTCTTCATGGAGCTTTGAACTCTTCCTTCACCGTGTCCACAATGCGGACTCACACCGGCTCATCCAAGCCGCGCACCGGCCCCTCGGCGCCGGGTCCCCGCGCTGCCGCCGCCGCGGTCACCTGTCTGCTGGCGGCCGGGATGCTGGTCGTCGCTGTCGGGAACGTGAGCAGCGGAGAGCCGGGGGGTCCTCCGGCTGCTGCTGCTGCTGCGGAGAACGGGAGGGCTTTCTCTGCGTATTTCAGGAAACTGACCCGGGAGAGGAGAACGATAAGCGGGCCCCGGCGGAGGAGCGTGACCCCCGGGCCCGTGGAGCCTCTGACCCCCGCTGACCTCTTCATAGCGGTGAAGACAACCGGGAGGTATCACCGGCAGAGACTGGACCTGCTGCTGGAGACCTGGATCTCCACACACATGCAACAGGTGGGTCTGCACACCTGGAGATACACGATAAGATCTAGTCCCACAACAAAAACTAAGAAAGTTAGTTTAAATAAGAGAAAATCAATCTCAACTTAATAATAAATGAACAAAAACAAGATTCAAACAAGACATTTTGTAGCTGCATGATTTATTTAATGCTACAAACCAAATCAGCTTTAGTCTTTATTCATGTTATATGCAGAAATTAGGAAAATCAACAGGCTCTCAGATGATTTACTTGAGACGTTGTGTTAATGTGATTTATCAGCATCACATGAAGGGAAATGTGTCGCTAATCATCATTTATTAGACACTTTCCCCTCAGATCTCAGCAGCACATCGTCCGGCCTCATGCAAAGTGTTGTTCTGTGTCCTCCGCACAGGGGGAAGTAGCATCTTCTAAAAGTTGTAAACCCCCCTGTGAGGTGGCTGGCTCCTCCGGCTCTTTGATCAGCCGGGGAGTCGTAAAACAGAGGTAGAGGACTTTGTGATGCGTGAGAGGGAGATCTGAGGGCTGACAGGCCGACCACACTGCTGCTGCCTAATGCCTAGATGTAATGCACGACATGGGGCGTGAGGAGGAAAGACTCAAGAGGGATGAATGGACCCTGGATCTCCGTTAGATTGATTTGCTTCCAGACCACAAGTTATTCGTGGCTTGGCAACACGGTGCAGACTCGCTGCTCCAATGTCGAAAGCTTTGAACTGAGAGGAAGTTGGATTTCAAAGTGTTTTTGTGGTCTGTTCAAGAGGTAAAAGTAAAGTTGTGTCTTTCCATTTGCTGCAACTTTCCACATTTCATCTTTGACACCACTGGAGTTATTTTTAAAAATGTGAATTTCTTTGCAGATGATGTCATATTTCATACATCAGTCTTATCAAGGTGTCACAAGTTTTCAGGAAAGAGGGTGATGTCTTTTAAATATCGTTTTTTATCTGGGTTACAACCCAAAACACAAATAACATTAATGGTCCATCACAGATGACGATGAAACCAGACTGATCCCATTCAAAAAGATAAAAACTATGATTTTTGCTCTGGGAAAATACTGTTGCTGACTCATTTTCACAACTGATCATGTCGGATATTTCCCAGGTCAGGGATTAAAACATGCGTCATGGGATGCGGGATGAGTTATTACATGACTGCTGCAGTTGAAAGGGAGACGTTGGTGGAGTCACAGATAAATATTCGAGATCAAACGAGATGAAGAGACCGCTTGTTGGTCTGAGTCTCAGCGGAGAGCGAGTCACAGACGAAATCCGTTGCCGTGGAACACATGGCACCGTGGTGCACTGTGGTGAGCTGCACCCAGCGACTTCAAAGATCGTAACCCGACGCAGACGTGACCCTGGATCGTACGGCGGTCGCTCGGATTCCCACTTCGCCCTCAGAGTCAGAGGGACGAGTCCAAGTCGCATCTCACACAGTGTGCATGTGTGTGTGTGTATGAGAAATCAGCTGGTGTGTGTGTATGTGACACATTCCTGAATCTGCTCTCACGGTCAGGTGTGTGTAACTCTACCTGTTTCCCAGACACACCTCTATACTGTGAGACTGCTGAGTAATGGGAATACAACAGACACACACAAACACACACTTTCTCACAGTGCTACCTTCACAGACACTGGTGCCCTGGGAACTCAGCAGATTTCTCATGGGAAGTTGAAATGTGTCTGATCACAAGAGTAAAAACACACACACACTTACATCTAAGTACACACAAACACGCACACACACCACTTTCTCCTGCCTCAGTGGTCGTGGTTGTTGTTGCCGACCATTTCCTGTGTTGTAAAGCTTGATTCCTGCCCCCTGAAAACCACATTTTCCTCCTGTCCTCCCCTACCCCCACCCCCACCCCCAACTTAGCACACACACCACTATCACAGACACGCAGTCAAACACTCGTACAGCCGCAGTAGCCGAGCGTCTCGAGGGGCTTAAGAGGCTCAGCGTGGAAAAAAAAAAGACTGACAAAAACACACAGCTGGCTGGACTCTCTCTCTCTCTCTCTCTCTCTCTCTCTCTCTCTCTCTCTCTTTCTCTCTGTGTTTTCAGTCTCTCTCGACCACAGGCAGCGATCGTTCTGTGTTTGCACCAAAGATTTATTGTTGAGTTTGTGTTGCATGGAAAGCGAGGTGAAAAGTGGAATCTGTCTGACACTGGTCTGTTCGGTCACTGCAGATCATACTGGGAAGTTAGAGAGTGTTTGTTGTGTCTGGTTTGCAGGACGCTGGATTTGAAGTGGAACAAAGACTTTATTTTAAGGGTGTTTTTAAATTAGATGAACTCAGTAGTACATCGTTATAGAAGTAGTCCCCTTATGAAACCATCTTGGAATCCACTAGATTCTCATATTTATTTGGATCCACACCAAGTGATCAGCCCCCTAAACATGTCCTGTCTCGCACTGTTGAAGAAATTAATCGGGGTCTTTCTTGGCCCATGTCCCATCCTTCCACCAAGTTTCCTGGAAATCCATTCATAAGATTCTGAGTCGTCCTGCTGACAAACAAATGAAGTGGGGGGGGGAAAGTCATCTTCGTTGGAAGTAATTATAAAATCTTTTTTCTGGACAGACAGTAATTCGTCAAGTTAACGCTACAAAGGGTTTAATTCACAAACATCAGCAGGAGTTTCCCTGACGACGCTCCGCCTGACATGGACCGACCCAAGTCATCTGAAAAGGACACATCTAGATAACAACTCTTATATAATGGTAAAAATACTACAGTAGTAATCGTATCATATGAAGTATATGTAGAAAAAAAGCCATGAAATCTATTACAAACATTCATGTGCCCCCCCCCAGGAACAATTTGAATAGTTTTTTTGAACAAGTCCAGTAACTGGTTTGTGACTAAATACTTACATTGACACGACATCTCCATCAGCCTCGGGTCTAGTTTGAGTTATTTGAATATTTTATGCTAAACATCAGCATGTTGTCGTTTTTATTCCAAAGTTTAGCATTTAGCTCAAAGCACCACTGTGCCTGTGTGCATCTGCTAATAGCTGCTAACTGAGGCTTGATATTTTACAGTTAAACCATGAACTTTTAAATAAATAACCTCTAATAAAAAACACAAATACAACCAAATATAAGAAAATAAACAGTTTTATGTAAAGTGTACACATAAATTCCCCTGTTTTTGCATAGTTTGTTCTGTAAAATAGAAGTTTTCATATCTGCAAACATACAGATTTGTCTACAAAAGACACATTTTCCAGCCAACCAGTAAATCTGTTGAGCTCTGCTCTGCAGGCCATGTGCACCCAGTGTGTGTGTGTGTGTTTACATCCTGTGGAAAGCTACATGGCTTCCTGAGTGCGCAGCGACCCTCGACCTCCTCACTCATCACATTAATACTGTGCACACGCAGCCACAGGCCTGTGACCAGCTGCTCTGCTGCAGATACACCAGCGTGTTACCGTTGTCATGGCCTTCACCCAAAATCAGCACGGCCTGCCGCTGCCGTGCGGCAGGCCGAGAGAACGGGTGGAGCCTCACCTGAGATCATAAACACAGTCACCCATGAACAATGATGGTGGAGCAGCAGGAGCGTCTGTGTGATGGTGTTTGTGTTTCTCTGCTGCTTCGTGAAACGTGCCCAGAATAACATGAACCCTGCGTGTGTTGCTTTTCCACAGACGTACGTGTTTACTGACGGAGAGGACGAGGAGCTGAGGAAGAGAATGGGTCAGTGCGCACACACACACACACACACACACACACACACACACACACACACACACACACACACACACACACACACACACACACACACACACAGCAGATCTGCTGAGTATCAGCAGCAGTGTTATCTGCAGTGCGAGAGGCAGGAAAGCAGGACCCAGAACGCTGACTGAGCAATATTATGTTTCCATGCAGGAAGTCACTTTGGTTTAATCAACGGGGCTTTTCCCCGTCTTACTTATAGAAAAGCTTCACTTTCAATGAAGTATTATTCTCATTATCAGACACGTTGTACAGAAGAGTATTCGGGTCGTGCATAAGAAACTAAATGAGGGGAGGAATTTGTTTTTCTCTGCACGTCGAGAATAAAGTCAAATTTAATCAGAGGAGAAAATTATTTTAGCTTTTGAAGAAGTCGACGTCTATGTGAGCAGCCAGTGTTACATCTTTTCAGGCTTCAATCATTTCTTTGTGATTCATCTTCATGTTCAGAGATCTGTGCACACATTTACAGATTTATCTTCACATTTACAAATCTCAATACACACATAACACATTTACTGATTTCTGACTTTTTTGACTTCCTTTTCTAAATGTAAAATTAGAGAAATATACATTTTTATCTATTACATGTTTCTATAATGTCATGACTGGTTTTTCTCTTGTTACTGATCATCAGGTTCTCACCTGATCAACACCAACTGTTCAGCGGCCCACAGTCGTCAGGCTCTCTCCTGTAAAATGGCTCAGGAGTACGACACTTTTATTCACTCTGGAAAGAAGTAAGACACAATCCACACAGAAACCCACGTGCTTTATTACTCAAAGAGGGTTTCATTAACTCTGAGCGTCGCGTGTTGCAGGTGGTTCTGTCACGTCGACGACGATAACTACGTGGATGTCGGCTCCCTCCTGAAGCTCTTGTCGCAGTTCGGTCACACGGAGGACGTGTACATCGGCCGGCCGAGCCTGGAACGACCCATAGAGGCCACGGAGAAGCTCGGCACAGCTGAGATGGTAATTCAACGTGATTCTCCCTTTACCCACCCAGGCTGCTTCGTGCTGTACATTCAGAGAGAGCAGAGATCACATTCACAGCCCCTCGTCTTTTTGCATAATGGAAAATAAGCTACGTGTCTAGAAAACCTAAGTCGTGATTAAAGAAACATCAGCGAGCTCTTGAACCGTCCTTCACCGAGAGCACTGGTGCCAAAGCTAATGTAGAGATACACTTTAATTTATGGTGTGTGTGTGTGTGTGTGTGTGTGTTTGCAGAAGCAGGTGCGTTTCTGGTTCGCCACAGGGGGAGCAGGTTTCTGTCTGAGTCGTGGCCTCGCTCTCAAGATGAAACCCTGGGCAAGGTAAATACATTGCTTTTCAAATGCATAATCAAACTTCCTCTTTCTCTCCGCTGCTTAATGCTGGTGCCATGATTGTTACCGGTTCGAGGAAAATGTGATTTGCTCTTTGTTTTTGTATTGATTTTAAAATCAAATAGCCAGGATTAACAAAGTGCTGTAAATAAAGCTTATTATTATATTTTTGTAGTGATGGCACTTTCATGTCGACTGCCGAGCACATTCGCCTCCCAGACGACTGCACTGTTGGTTACATCGTGGAAGCGCTGCTCGGCGTGAGCCTCATCCGCTCAGCTTTGTTCCACTCCCACCTGGAGAACCTGGGACTGGTGTCAGACATACACAACCAGGTACACACACACACACACACACACGCGCGCGTTTATAATCTCTGCCTCTACAAACCATTTGAGTCATGTTGCATGTTGTTCTCTCGTCAGGTGACTCTCAGCTACGGCACAGTGGAAAACAACAGAAACACTGTGAATGTGAAAGGACCTTTTTCAGTTAGTGAAGACCCCACAAGGTAAAGTGTGTGTGTGTTTGTGTGTGTGTGTGTGTGTGTGTGTTCCTGTACTTCTGTCTTTGTGAGGACCAGTTTAGGCATAGACCCTATAGGAGGACATCTTTGGAAAGTGAGGACATTTTGACCGGTCCTCACTTTTTCCATGGGCTGTTTGAGGGTTAAGACTTGGTTTTAGATTTAGGTTTACTAATTTCAGAGACCCTATTGTGTTTTCATTCAACCACCAGTTGTGTAGTTTTGTTGCAAAGATTGAAACAGTTTTGTTTTTTTATTTGACATATTCACATTTCAGTTTCACAGTGACAGATTTCTGTTTGTTCTCCTGTCTGGTCTCCAGTTTTCATTTTTGACTCTTTGGCTCGGTCCAATGTTTGATGTTGATGATCACAGACCCCGAGGCCTCGGCTCTCTTTGAAAAGAGTCCGTCTGTGACGCTGAGTCAAACACAAAAGGTCGACTTCATTGTGAACAGTAGAACGACCATGAAACATCTCTGAGAGCGAATATGTTCCCGCTGACATTACAGGAAAACAAAACAATACAGAGGATAAAACACAAACCGATCTTATCCGAGGTCTTCCTGACATTAAGCAGACTTTTTTTTTTATTTGTCCCCCTTCTCTTCCCTTCTTTCTTTCGTGTGTCATTGTGTATTGAATTGTGATAATTTAGCTGATGGCAGCGTCCCCTGAGGGGGGAAGGTGGGCTGACGATAATGAAATGAGCTTCAGAGCTGTCGTGGATTGTTTCATGAAGAAAAAAAACATAAAATAACAAAGAGTTTGTTGTATTGTTTAATGTTTACAGTCGTACGGCTGCTCAGCAAAATGTGTGTCAGGAAAAGCTTTAGATTTAAAGCGTGTACGACACTTCTCCTTTATGTAAGCACTTCTGATTGTGTATGTTTTTACTACTATGACAGGTTTCCTGGCTTTGTTCATTGTGTGCATGTGTGTGAGTGTGTGCGCGCACGTGTGACTGTGTGCACGTCTAATTGTACTCCCCAGTTTTATTTTGAAATCCCCAGTATGCGGCTTCCAGGCATTGTGACCCTCATTTCCCTCTCTCTCTCAGGTTCAGGTCTGTCCATTGTCTGTTGTACCCAGACACTCCTTGGTGCCCCGGCCCCTGGCGACTCCCACAGCCGCCGTCCAGAGACGGAGGGATGGACTGACGGGGGGAGAAGAAGTAAAGTCTGGGAACAAAAAGATAAAGAGAAGAGAAGTCCCTCGGCTCCTCTGACTCCTGAAGAATCGCATGTCCCACAGAGTGCTGAATTAGTTTGACCCGTGGACTTCGACCCTGTGAATTGCGACCCGGTGTTTCCTGATTCTAAAGTGTTTATCCCCTGAACGATGCTCAGCTCCAGACGTGGATCTGAACCTGCCACCTCATCTTTCTCTCTAATCGCCACATTAGGCTTCAGTTCTTGTCTTTTCGGTCTCAGCTCTCGTTTGTCACCTTCAGCTGAACTCGACTCAGTTGTGCATTGAGCGTCAAGCTGATGTTATCATGTAATATTGAGGCCAAAGGCTCGTTCATGCTCAGCGTTGTATACGCAAACGGACGGAGTACCACAGGAAATCGAGAAATTTGAACAATACTGGAACTTTTCAGGAGAGACTTTAAGAGAGGACAGGCATCAGGGGTTAGGATGTTACTTCGATTATGCAAATTGCCAAACTGCTGCTTTTGCCACTTTCTTAATTTGATCATGTCCACAGCCACAATGTTTGTTGTTGTCAGAAACTCTCAACTCTGCACTGCCCTCTAGTGGAGGTATTGTTTCTATAAGCACAAATGGTTTTTCTTTTTAAATAGAAACTAAACAACCAAGATCTAACTGGATTCTGGAGCAGCAGACAAACTGATGGACGGAAATAATCCTCTCTGGAGTCGAGAGGAACGATATCATACCCGCTGGCCTCAATTTATTTTTTCCATCATGGCTCCTCTTTAAAGATCTGTTTAGCCTCACACCCCTGAACATTCCCAGCGTCCCCTCTCCGCCTCCTCAGCCGTAACAGATCGTTCTTTTGTGTCGATAAGATGGGATTCACTGGAGCGATCGAGCACAGAAGAAAGGATGAATCTTTCATCACTTCAGCATAATGGGGCAAAGGAAAACACATTCTGATGATTTTTCTAGGATCCAGACTCCTCCATGTGAAGTTTTATCTCCTCAGTATTATCTCTCTATGAATTATGTTATCACGACTGAGCACTTTGCTGTTTTAACTCTGCTGCTTGCAATTCATCATTTGATAAAAGGAACATTCCCAGGAACGGTTTGACATTCTCAGAAATGATGCTCATTCGCTTTCTTGCAAGACAATGAAGGTTGAAGATGAAGATGGACGACGTGTCTCCATCTCGTCCCACTGTACAAAAGTGCAGCTAAAGTATTTTGAGTACTTGTACTGGTGATGCTGGTAGTACGTGCTACGATATCGAGGTCCCTCAGATACACGCCCATCTCGAGTCAGTCTCAGCTGTCAATCATGACGTTTCACCGCATTTATATAACATTGAGACTTTGTTCTTGAAATCTCAGAAAGTCTTCTCCCCTCTCAGTGGCCCTCATTCTGCTTCATGTAAAGAAGATATAAGACGTTTATTAGTCAGATTCTTCTCATCTCACAGCAAGAAAGACAATTTGCATAATTAAAAAATGTCAAACTATTCCTTTAACAACTCTGTGTATTATCAAGGCCTCTCTTACGAACAATTCTTCAAAAAAAGATGGATTCCACCGTTCTTTATCCATTTGAACAGGTGGAGTCTGTTAATGTTGTTAAACTGCTTTTAAAGCTCGCAGCAGTGTGACGGATGTTTCCCCTCTGAGCTCCTTTAGAGAAATGACTCATGTTGGGTCGTCGTCTGTATTTCTGTGCCGTGAAAGCAACTGAATGAAGGTGATCAAGTGAAATTCTGTCCCTGGTGAAATGAATGTATACGATGAACTGTTGCTTGTGAAGCGTACACGCTCTCTCCAGTATCTGGACTGTCTGTGGACGTCACGACACAAGTTAATAAAACTGTTGATGGTCAAATACTTGAATGTTTAGTGTGTTTGTTCTGGTTTTTTTTAAACTTTTTAAGACCCTTTCCAGTATAAGCACTTATCAGGACCAGTGTCCATAATGGGGACCTGGTAAGAATGAGGCAAATTGTCATTTCTGAGTTCCTGGTTAAGGTTAGTTGTTTCTCAGGAGTATGGATAAAGTTTTGCTTAGGCAATGTCCTAACAAGGGTACCCATTCAAACTGTGTGTGCGCTGCCTGAACACTGGAGGATTGTAAACTGGGGTCATAAGGGACACAGCTTCAACCTTTCAACTCTGACCTTGTTTATGAGCTGCTGTGTGGGGACCCCCGTCCGTCCCTCCCTCCCTCCCATTCCCCTCTGAACCCATTACCCCACTAAATTCCACCAACAATCACACCCACCCACCAACACACTGAAACAACAGCAGCCCTCTTATCTGATGGAGCCATACACACGGTCCTGCAGAGATAAAGGCACAATCAAAAGATTAGCAGACTGCATACCACCGTCTGTGTGTGTGTGTGTCTGACATTTATTCTGAGGTCGTACCAGCTGCAGCTCAGTGGACAGTGACACCTGCTGGCTGCATGTTTTAATGCGACAAGTGAAAGCTATAATCAAAGATATACTCGGTTCTCTGCTGGTGAAGCTGCTTGTTTCATGTGTGTGTCACAGATTAATGCTTTAAATAGAGAGAAAGTAACTCCACAAGCAGCCATTTCAGGAATATTTGATGTTTGTGAATTATGCTGTAACACCTTCCCACAGACGAGGACATTTGAATGGGTTCCTATCCTGCTTTTGTCTTTATTAAATGTAATTTGAAACACCAAGATGAGATTAGATCAAAACAAAACCTGAAGTTGTTAAACTTATTATAAAATATATACTTTTGTTTGCTTTTCATATCCATCAACTGCGTTAAAACAAATGGTCTATAACGAGGTTAAAATATCCCATCAGGAGTCATGATTGATGGATGCATTTACTTACTTTCATCACCATCAATCTTCAGCTCCTTTGACCCGTCTCTTGTTATAATTGAATGCACTTATTGATTGGCATTAGGAAGAAGGCGATGATGGAAGCTGAAACTATGAGGGAGGAAACTGGGTCACGACGAGGCCGGGAAATAAAAGTAGCTGTGAAAGCTTCACTCCACGAATGTTTCAGAAGATGTTTCAGGGATTATGTTCAAGTTTTCAGTAGAAATTCCACTTGAATTATGTGTCCCCGTCCCAAAACATAATCCACAGTCTTCATCAATACGTTAAATTTGCTTTAATTTCATTTTTTAAAACATTTATTCCAGGCTGAATGATATCATTACCACAGTTTTGACATGTACATCATTAATATCTTAGTTAAACCATCAGAAAATAAAAACAGCCATAGAAAACATTGTCCGTCACATCTGGACAGAGGTGTGTTTGATGTCCTGTAAACTCCACACGTTGTTTCTCTCCATCGATTCGAGCTGTACCAGGTTAATCCCACAAATCATCGCACAGGAACTCAAACACAACTGTGATCCAGGTGTTGCTGGGAACACTGGAATAGTTTTATTAAAACATTGCAAGACAGAGAGTCATTCACCATTAATAAGAGAGGAAAAACGCTGCTCTTGCCTTTATTCTCCTACAAAACAGCTAGCTATTGTTTTATCTTTAAACTTTGAATTTTTTTTACAAGACAGAGATAAAATAAAAAAACATGTTGTGATATGAAGTGTTGTAAGAGTTTAAAAACATTATGAAAGGCCATTAATCAGTGACTAGTCCCACAGATCTTAACATCGTTTGCATCAATGGTGCAACAAAAAGAAAAAGAAAACACACTGTAAAATACTAGACCATAGGTAGCATTGTTACCATAACATGGACATTTTCCTTCTAGTAAAATCACACTTGTAAGATTGTCTCGCTAATACGAGAAGTGGTCATTGATTAATCGTAAAATATTAAAATGCTGTACAGGAATGGTGGTTGAGAGGTGGTGGGGCTCCGCTCGCTCGGCTAACTATGGGGTTTCTCTGAAATGCAGCTACTACCTACTACATCACCCATAATGCAAATGGTCATCGGCGTGATGTCACAGCTGTGGGAGGGTGTGCGGTTACTAAACGGGGCAAAAGCAGGGAAAGATGGGTCTTTATACGATACTGCAGTGTGTGTAATGTGTGTGTGTGTGTGTGTGTGTGTGTGTGTGTGTGTGTGTGTGTGTGTGTGTCTGCACGGCATGTATATATATATGTGTGTATTACTGTGTGTGTGTGTGTGTGTGTGTGTGTGTGTGTGGGGCATGTGCAGCGTCTCTATAGAAATGACTCAGGCTAAGATAGACTGCCCCTCGCTTGCGGCCAGTCACACACACTGATCACTGTATTTACACAAGGTAACACTGAGATAGAGCAACAGCCAATCACGCTGCAGTGATGTCACACACACACACGGGTTCACGACTACAGGTTTGTTTTTGTACACAGAGTTTTAGAGTCAGAGGAAAAACCCACTGGCAGTGTTTTACTTCTCCGTCTCACAATGTCACCTTGAAGAGAATTTGTGCTTGTGGGTAAAAAATTTAAAATTAAAATAATTAAAATCTCGCTTCTGGTGGCTGAATATCACAAGTCACCGCTTAACAAAATAAAAGCACAGGAATTAAGAAACATAGAATACTACAGTTGGTCACAGTATTACAACCCAAATGTCAGATTATGAATGAACATGAAAAAAAAACACCCACTGTCTTTTCTGAAACACTTAGGTAACGTTATTAATCAGGGACGTGTTTCATCAGGGTTCAGGGCACAACTTCCCGTCGGTGATGTTTCCTCTTTGTTGTGTTTTCCTGATCACATCCCTGAATGGGAAAAAAAAAACACTGTAGTAAGAAAAACCTTTCCATCCCTTTCTCAGTGCTGATCGTCCTCTGGCTTATTTAGCACCTGGCAAACGTGTGGTAACAATCATCTGTCCATCGCGTCCCGTTTCAAGTGTCTCTCGTCTTCCCTTTTATTTACAGTCACAGAGGAAACATTCCAGATAGAGTTTGTTTCATCCGGAGGCGGCAGGAGAAGAGGACAGACTCAGGCATCCCTCATATTTATTATATAGTTTTTGGCACAGGTTGAGCCTCCTTCATGTCCAATTTGTCTCTCCCTCCATTTCCCAAGAGCTTCAAAGCGTTTAGTCCTCGACAGGATTCCTGGCTCGTATTCAAAAAATGCATTAACTGACGTGCACGTACACACGCAAGGAGAGACACACACTTCAGAAGCTCACGATTCAAGTCTTCGTTATTAGACACCAATGTTAAGTTAAAGAGAGAACGTGGATGTGGTGCGAGTTTCTACCTAAACATGGCTTTCTGATTCACTGGAATCCTATTTATACAGTGTGTGTGTGTGTGTGTGTGTGTGTGTGTGGTTGTGTGTGTGTGTGTGTGTGTGTCTGTGTGAGATACAGCGAAACTTTTCCATGATAAACACACAGCACACCACGTTACCAGTAATGATTCATCAGTCTACGTTTCATGGAATCAGGATAAAGCACATGTTTACTTATTTACAGCTCTGTACAGTGTGAGAGTGTGTGTTGAAGTGGTGTAGCTTTCTCCACTAGATGGCAGTTTACAGATCCTAGTGGAGGAGGAGATATTTGGAGAGGCAGAAGAAGAAACAGAGAGGAAAGGAGAAGGAACCAGAGCTGCAGTGGATTGTGGGTATTGCGGGCTGACCAGCAGTGGTGGACAGGAGCAACGTGAGATATGCGTTCACGAAGAAGAAGAGTAGCAGAGATAATGATCTTGTAGGAGGAAGAAGATTGATTGGTTTAGATTTTTTTGAATACTTGTTGACCTTGTGCAGTCCTTTACTGGTGTGTGTGGTTGGTGAGTTCTGACTGGCTGTGTTGTTTCTGGTGAACCGGTGATGAGGTGAGATTCAGTGGACTTTGACGAACCGGGGTCCTGTTGGTGATGGAAGCGCTCGGCTCTGGTTGAGCTCTGCGGCGTTGGGTCTTGTTGGCGGTGAGAACTGGATTCAGGCAGTACTGATGTGGACTGGTATCTAGTGGACTGACGACTGTGGTCGGGCGGCTGGGTGAGGCCGGCTAGCCGGGTCCAGTTGGTCGTTGGGAACGGAGCGTCGGTTCTGGTCCGGTCGGTTGGTGGCCAGGTACTTCGCTCTCATACTAGAGGTGTACTGAAGAGATTGGAAGACGGTGAGGAGAAAAAAAACAAAAAGGGGGAGAGAGGGGAGAGAGGATGTGAAAGGAGGTGTCGGGGAAAGCGTGGAGAGACGTGGTGACAGAAACAGGAAAGGACACAACCAGAGGGAGAAATTGAGATAAGAGCAGGAAACGATGAGAAGCGAGAGAGGAAGAGAGGGACAAGGTGGAGGAGGACAAAAAAGACAAAGGAGGAAAAATGTTGTGGATTACGTTCAAGTCGTATTTACACTGAAGAATAAAAAGAAACACTATAGAAAATGTTTTTTAAATAACAGACAGATAGATAGATAGATAGATAGATAGATAGATAAGATAGATAAATAGATATTTGATGTAAACACACACAGGTAGAGCAGAAGTACTTTGACCAGTCATTTGGACAGCCAGGGGTGTTTGATTACAACAGTCATTCATCATATCAGAGCTGATTAATTTTGGATGGTGTTAATGTAAAATTAGCAGATGTCATTTATTTTTGGTCAGTGGGTTGTAGTTAGTGCTCTAGTTCTGATGTAGTAGGTTAGCCTGGTATGAGTTAGTGGTCTCTCGTGAGCAGCTGGCTAGTTACAGCTGGACGTCTCTGGTTTCCAGGTCACTGCAGGAGAGCGGGAGCGACGGCCCCGGTCGACAGAGCGCTGATGAATCGCTGCCGCCGCTACAGTTTTTTGACAGTGGAGGTGGGAAACATGTGCTCCTGTGGCTGTTCAATGGTGAAGGGTGAGGAGGGGGGCACAGAAACAGAGGACACACACACCTCGACCAGAGAATGCACACATAATAGACACAGTGTGGGAACAGGGGGGGGGGAGGAGGAGCAGGATCTTTTTAGAGGTTTGGGCTCGACTTTACTCGGGGGGGTGGGGGGCGGGCTGATCTGTCAAGAAGATTTTCAGATTCATTGCAGATCGTGAGGAGGTGGCAGGAGATAAATCCTACAAGCCGTGCAGAAGTTGTAAATAATGGTAAAAGTAACGATTTGTTGATTGGTCGGTCGACAGTATTTGTAGCCTCAGTCGATGCACAACATCTTCCACTACAGGCCCAGCAGCACCTTGTCCAGACCAGAATAATCAACGTGTTTATAGTTAAAAGAAGGTGCAGTTCAGACTCCTGCAAACCTGGCAGGATTGAGTCTGGAGAAAACGCTTCATACGTGACAGCACTAGATATTTTTAAAAAAATGTTTTCGAAGTGTTTTGAGGTTCTCTCAACCCCCGACAAACAATCTGTTGTTTCGTGATCTGCAAGTCCTCTCACACTTCACTGACGGCCACAGTGAAACCAACCAGACTTTGTACATCAGAAGTAGAGAACAACTTTGTATTGACCCGACAAATGACACTTATCAAAAGAGTCAAGCTTCTCTTTTGATGCAAGTGCACATCCAACTATCAACAGTCGTCTTTTCTTTTTTTTTTAAAGCTCCAGCTAATCCCAGGCTGCCAAAATGACCTTCATGACGGCGGTCCATGATCCCGCTCTAGTTTGAGCACAGAGGACACTTGCTGTGGTGTAGGGATGGGGGGGGGACTACCTTCCAATATCCACACTAGCATTCGCCACACATCAATAATAGGACATATTGATCAACACTCAGCTTCCTTCATTGTCTTAAAGAATGATATATTACCCCCTCTGTGGGTTGATTGTTTTGTTTTCCAGCAGCACTGTGGGTATTGGAAGATAGTGGAGGGAGAGTGTGTTCTAGAAAGTGTGCACTTACAGAGGGTGGAGGGGACTCCCTGCCAATCAGGGGGGTGTTCTCACACCGAGGGTTCTGAAAGTTTGCGTTCTGGCTCCTGCATTATAGAATAAGAGGTTACTGCATGTGGTCACCCTGCCACTGGTGCTCATTTGTTTCTGTTTCTATGATCTGCTCTTCAGAAAAACTTCATTACTCTCTGACTAATGACTCTCTGTCTAATGGCCTCAGTCATAATTACGAGACAGAGGCTGAAGCTTGGTACCATGAGGCCAGCGGGTAAGTAGACAGGGGTTAAACTCCTCTGCCACAGTCCAGCATAGTTAACATTCTTTCTTAATGCATAGGAGAAAAAAACATTTAGTCTTCGTGGGACACACGCTCACTAAGAATCCTACTTTTACTTTGTGGGGCATCAAATAAACCAAATATATGAATATATTCAGCTTCAAATGTCGCTTGTAAGCACAATTTAATATAAAACTGAATAACTGCCACATCCCTGATTGATGTTATGTATTATATGTACAGAAGTGCAACCTGATAACGTCATCACACTGTCGCATTAACAGTAAGATATTTAGGTAGATGCTATGAATGTCTGAGAAAATATAGTTTGTCAATACAAACTTCTAATACAGAAATCAGTAGCTCAGATAGTCCAGTTCTTCCTAAGCTATCAGTGTATTCTAACCATTCTAGCTTCATGTAAACAAACAAGTCAACACACATTCATTACTGTTCGAGCTGTTTTCGCATATTAATCATCTGTACTTAGGGACAAATAAGTGCTTTTGTATTTTTTGGTTCATTATGAGTGCATTTATAGCTATTTTCCATGGAATATGATTTCCTAAGATTACATGAATCTGGACCATCGGCAGCTACTGACAGCTGAGTCTTACTGAAGCTACATGGTAAAGAATAAATCCCTCGACAACCCTTCAGTTGTATGCTTTAGAATAAAGTCAGTTCTGTTAAACATACATCTGCCTAACACATGAAAAACATCATCCTTTGATGGTCTCAAAAGCTTAAAATCTGATCTGAATACAGATCTAAACTGTCAGTTCAAACACCATAGTGTGATTGATTAGCACACAGCTAGAACAGAAGCAAGCAGTGGCAGACTATCCTAACTATGTATATGCTTATTTCTCTTCTGTGTGGTTGTGTCGACTCAGAGCAGGCACTTGCAGTCCTGTGGTAACACGTAGCAAGCAGGGTGAAATGATTAACTTGTGCAAATCTGAATTTACTTCTTTAAAATCAGCGTTTTGCCAACATGGTGGACTGAAACAGTTCAGCTGGCAGACACAGCAAGCATCTAATGTTCTATTAGCATCAAAGGGAAATCTAGTGAAGGGTTGTAACCCACTGAGTGTCGTGAACATGAATTGCTGACAGTGTGTGACAAAGGACATGCGAGCCATACAGTACAGAAACACTAGCTATTCTAACTTGTCGTATCGCAGGCAGTGGGCGTTGCTTTGCTGCTACTCTGGGTCACAGGGGGGCAAGCATCAGCTACCTACAGCAGGCAGTGTATTGATCCTGCTAGCCTCTAGCTAGCGGTGGGTGCTAACTCACATGTATTCAGTGACGGGGGCATTGCTGACAGTGTGGGCTGTAGCGGGCAGGCTAGCTTCGCTACCGTAGCTGGAGCCACAGCTGTAGAGACTGGGCATGTGAACGCGGTACAGGTTATCGTGCACGCCGCCACGTGAGGCGGCCGACTCGTCCTCTCCATCTTCCTCATCCGTCCTTCAATTGGTCAGGGTAAGGGCAGGGCACAAGAGGGCACGATGAACAGGAGGGGGGGAAAGGTAGAGGGGAGGGAGATCCGAGAGAGACAACAGAGTGTAAACAAGTGGTTGAAGAGGAGGTTAGGAGAGGGGGAGGTGTTCTTGTACAATGAAGGAGTCTCCTGATGTAAAAGACTGGTTAAGGCCATGCCTTCAGCCCCAAAGCAACTGAACAAGAAGAGAAGGAACAAGGGCAGCATTCATCTACAACACAGGTCCACAACAAGTACACAAGTGTCTCTAATGTCACTACACAGCTCAGAGCAGCGCTGTTTTTATTGCTTTGTTTGGTCACATTACATTAAACTGTAAGAGGACAATAGACTCTTCGATATTCTCAAAGTTCTCTCAGGAACATGCAGTCATTTTCTTCATGCAGTCATCGATAACGCTCCTGGCATTAACTGTCCATTTCAAATGGTCCAGACAGAGTCAAATTTCAAGAATCCATTTTGATATTCTATAACTCATGCATCTCTGAGTGCTCCATGGAAATCAAAGCAACAAAAAAAAATAAAAAAAACGCCAGGAAAAAAGGAGATAATGTGGCTGGTTTGGGAAAAACCATTCTCAGACATAAAATGGTCAAAAATGTGAAACGGCCAGCGATGTAACAGAATGAGGCATCAAATAAGATATGTGCTGATTTGGAAGTTTGATCTCTGGCTACAGAAATGCACTGGCTTCGACAATGTTTGATCAATCACAGAACTCATGAGCATATGTGGACCCTGTCGTTACCGCCGCTGAGGATTTTAGATTTCCGTCTGTATTTGTCTGTTTGTTAGAAGGATTACGCAAAAACTACTCAACCAATTTCTATTAATATTTTGTGCAGGGGCAGAGCTAAGGAAGAACCAATTAAATTTGGTGCAGATCCAGGATTTGTTTTGTGGATTTCGCAGAGAATAATTCATGCAAATCAAATATAAATCTGTAGTGAATTTAAATGTGGTTTCCTGAGGGGACTGTTGGGCCGTGGCGGAGGTATGTGCTCTACTGCCTGACATTTCAGTTAGGACTGTAATTTCTTTGGAAGTTTATTCCAACTTTCCACGTACTAACAAAGTCACATCAGGATGGAAATGATTCAAAGAAGTAACCTGGGCTCTATGAATTATATTTTAGCAGGGCCCTCCCTGTGTTAACAGAGACATAAAAGGTAGAGGTGTAACTACCCTGAGTGGCCACCAGATGGGAGGTGTTTCACTCTTTCAAAATGGAGTTACACTGCACAGCCCATAACAAAGACTCAGCAGCTGCAGCACACTCAGTCAGCCGAAATATTTCTTAATTCAGGGACGTATGGATGATTGTTTGATACCTGCCATACGGTAGCATTGCTGGTAACTCACACCCACCAACAAGCAACAAAACAGCACTATTACGACACAGCTGTGTTTCATAATTCATCCGTCACGTATCATGTGATGAACAATCTAGAGCTCTTTGTGCTGTTTTTACCGCAGAGTTATTTGGTTGTTGATTTGGCAGTTTGAAAGGTCCATTTATTTAACTATGGGGTCAATCCGTTTCCTCAAAATCCACCATCATTCGCTGAAGCCCAAAAGATTTCCAAATCAGGACAGGGAGAGAGGAGGCAGGGAGGGAACAGAAGGAGGAAGTGGGGGCATAGAAAGAAAAAAATAGGTAGTGATACACAATCTAACGAAAGAGTGGCGCTCCAAGTTCGAGGCGGGGGGGAAAAGAAAACGAGAGAGATGTACAAACATAGAAACAGATGATGAGCTGGTCTGGCGGCGCTAACGGCAAACGATAAAATAAACAAAACTTGCAGACAAGAGTGGATGGATGCAAAGACAGGCAGGAAGAAGGACGCACTAGCTCAGGAGGCAAACACACTTAGAGTACATGCATGGGCACCAAGTAGATTCTTTGTGGGCCATCAGTTGAATTCAGTAAGACAATTAGAACGGGTAACACGTTAGCTGTTAGTGCACAGGTTATCCAGAGGGGCTAATTTAGGGGTGTAAATGTGTGCGAGAGAGAGAGAGACAATGTGTGTGTGTGTGTGTTACCTCTTGCCGGGCCAGGTATGTGGCACACTGCACACGATGGAGGAGAACATCAGAGCAGTGACGAAGGAGAAGAGAACCAGGTAGATGACACCCTCGACTCCGTCATAACACAGGCCTGTTAATGCTTGAACGTAGTCCTGGAGGAGAGGAGAGGAGTCGGTTGTTAGCGAGGATCTGAGGGTTGAGGAGTTCTCTCTTTTAGTAACACAACAAACAGTGACTCACCATGTGTAGGCTGCGACAGTCGACCAGAGCCGTCAGCTGGTGAAGACCAACCTCCGTGGAATTCAGCACAGACTGGATTTGCTCGAGACTCCCCTGCACACACACACACACACACAAAAAAAGCTAAAATTACAAATGCACGATGCCTTCGTGTTTATCAGCACACGTCAGATAAACACGGGTGTGCTGGCACTTTTGTAAATGCCACTTTCATCACGCTCCCACTAATGCGAAGCCACTCATGCGTGGAAATAAAGACCCACAGATCATTGCACACACGAGCACACGCACCTTAGTGTTGGCATAATCACGTGTTGCTGATCTCAGTAGCTCTGCCACATCATCCTGCATCTCCACCAATGCTTTGTGACTCCCTGACAGCCTCTACAAAACACACAGAGACACACACGACACACAGACAAACAAATGTATCTTTGGCTCTTTATAAAACAATAATGACACCGATATATTCTGTATTCTTACAACAACAGTTACCTGCTGGAAGGGATTAATTTGGCCAGGACTGCACCTCAGGTAATACTGCAGGATATCTGGGAACACACCGATAAATACATATCAACTGACAGATAAAACATAACAGTTTTTACAGCGGTACTGCTCAGGCATAATTGGGTGTGTTTTTATGTGTGTTACAGAGGCAACATCTGTGCTGTACAGCAGGCAGATAGAGCGGAAACAACCGACAGACAATAGCACTCATTAGGTGAGTGCAGAGAGGGAATTGAGGGAGGGAGAGGAAGAAAGGAAGCAATTGAGAAGCAAAGAGGGATATAAAAGGATGAAGATGGAGGACAAATCAGATAATGAGCTAAAGTGAAAAAGCAAGAATGTGCTCTGATTCTTTTTTTATGCATTTGGGACGAGCAGGAGGAAGAGCGAGTGAGGAGTGTGCAGGGCTGCAGATGCACTGCAGTCAGCAGAGAGAGAGAGAGAGAGAGAGAGAGAGAGAGAGAGAGAGAGAGAGATTCCTTATAGAGTGTCAATCAAACACAATCCCCTTGGATACACTCATACACTCAGACACACTTGTTTCTTAAAATAGAAACATCTGAGGGTGAGATTCGACTGTCAGTGCGGAAGCTGTGGAGTCTATTCTGTATATATCTGCTTATTTGTCAGCGTCTCTATATGAGCAGTCCATTGACCAGTCTCACCAGTATCACTTGAATTGAAAATACTATTCATCGTTTATAGGGTTCAAGATAAAAAGTAAATAAACACACAGTCGTTTTTTCACATGAAATAATGGTCGTTTTATATCTTCAGACAATTCAAATAAAAAACTGAAGGGGAGAAAATGAAAATTTGGCTGCTGCGCACAACAGAAACACATTAATGGAGATCTATTGTTTATTTTTTTGTTTTATATTATTTTATTACTGCATACCTTGGTTGATGACAGCGTTTTCCTTGGTTACCCTGGTGATGTAGGTATCCGGGGAAGCACAGAAGTCGCTGGCTGACTGTTGAGAGGGTAAGCACACATGACACATCAGGCTACAGTAACATCCTCCTGGAACACACTCGCTCGAGCCGTGGGCAGAGATTACATCACTGCAGAGGCAGAGAGCTCGGCGATGTTGCCATGGTTACACTTACAGCAGCGACAGCCAGTTCCATGCCGAGAGACGCCCAGCTGATGATCAGAGTCAGAACCCCCAGCAGACACACTCTGAAGGACAAAACAAATACGGATTTTTAAAGTTAAGATTTGGTTTAACAATGTGTCGTCATCACGCAACAGGATTCGCATCCAATAGGAGCAACGTTTGAGGTACGACGTGAAGTACACGTACCCGATGAGAGTGCCTCTGGAGTTACGAATCAAGCCGAAGAGCACCAGGAGACAGATGAGTACATCAAACAGCAGCAGGCCCAGGTATCCCATCCACCTGTAAATAAACACATGTACCACAGTGTCTCAACACATCAGGACATCTCATATTCCAGGGTCACAGTCAGGTCACTAGTTAATGGCTGTTAAATGTTTTGGACTCAGAATCACAAGATTATAAAGCAAAAGTTTTCCATTAGTTAATTCCCCTGGGACTTCTACTGTTTCAGCTTTTAAAACCAGGGTTGTTGACAGCTTAAAAGTAGTGTGGTTCTTTTTAATGGTTTAAACATGCACTCTTAAGCCAAGCTGAAAGAATCTCTCAAGGCTGCTGAGATCCTTGAAACACGTACCATTACTTGTAAGTACTAACCTGTAAAAGTCAAAAGCCTCAGTCTTGCGGGCCAAGTCCTCCAGTGACACATCGGTATTGGACCAGAAGGGAACGTCCACCATCAGCCTCACCAGCTCATCCAGCTGGCCCTGCAGCTTCTGGACGATGGACACGTAGTCTGTCTGGTCCTGGAAGGCCGTCTCCAACTGGACCAGGTTCTCCTCCACGGTCTGGTTTAAGGCTAGGGCGCTGTCAGACACCTGGACTCAGACAAACACCAAAAGAAGCTGACATCAGTCATATTTTTTTTATTATTTTCTGATTAGTTTGTGATTAGTTCTGAGGATTTTTTGACGTGAAACAACACAGTGGACAACTCACCAGTTTCTCCACCCCAGATACAGTGCGGTTGGCATGACGGAGGGAGTACGCCAAACGATTGGCCCCATCGCTCGACTCTCCATTCCCGTAGAAGCCGACAGCGATGCCAGCGCTGGGAGGCAGAGAACAGGGAGTGTTAGCACGATGACTTATTCAAGCATCCGATGGCCTAAAAAAATTCACCAATATGGGAGAATAATGTCTCAGAAACACGTAATAAACTGCAGCAAAGACCGTTTAGTTATCGAGTGCAGTCCTTATGCTAACCAGCAACAGGCAGCACTGAGCTCTTGATATGTTGATTTGGTGTCACCACTGGGCCTCAGGCAAGCATGGGACTCCCAGGAATGATTTTTTCTCTCCCTCTCTCTCCAATGCCCCCCCCACCACACACACACACACACACACACACAGTCAACACCATAATTGGGTCACCAGACCGCACATAATATGGTTCTTCTGTAGCTCTGCCCCAACATACACACGGCACATGCTACAATATGTTAGTTAGGTGGCCCCAATTTCCTTTCTTCCTTGTTCTCCTTCACCATGTTCTTCCTGCATGTTACCCCTCGCCACCACCGCTGCAGAAATCTTTTTTTGCACTCTTTTGTCTCATCTCACCCTTTATTATCCCTGCATACCCCTCCCCACTGTGTTTTTATTTTCTTGCTCACCCTGTAAAGCCCTTGTAGCCCCCTCCCTTCCCTTTGTGTACTGTATGTGTGTGTGGGGGGGGGGGGTCCACTTTGCATTTATGATGTCCGTCCGCAGACAAACACCAGACAGTAGTGCAGCGGGACATTTATGGCCATTGTTAGAGCAATTCATTCTAGCCCATTAGATCTTGAGTAGCCCTGCCTTGAGTAGCCCCATGTTACACACAATAGCCTGTGTGAGTGTGTGTAAACATACATTGTATAGTGTGTTTGAGTGCTGTTTGATGGACTATATGCATACATCTTACATGAGACAACAAAAAGAGAGAGACGGGCTTGACGAGAGAAAGAGAATACATAGGAATATAATTGTGAAGACGCAGCTTTGTACTTTGATCTAAATATATTTTCCAACCATCCCTGTCTCCCACCATTTTCCACCCTTCCTATCATCTGAGTTTTAACAGTAAATCATCTCCCTCCCCCTCCCGTTTACTCATCATCGTCTTCTCTTCAACCACCTCGTCCCTCTTCCACTACTGTCACCTCCTATTCCCTTTATCCCTCCTCTCTCCACGAGTTTTATCTCACTGATTTAATGCTGCTCCAATCCAGGGATTTCATGACTTTGATCACCAACAGCTTAGAGGGTGAGACATAAACAAGGGACTGCAGAGCAAGGCAAAGGTTCAGAAGTCAATAGATAATGACCAGCTTGAGACTGATAGGACAAATCCCGCGTAAAATATGACATTATTTTTGCTTTTGAGAGACGGTGACCTTTTCGAAATTGATGTTAACTCTGATAGAGAGTCTCTGCTTCAGTCCATTTTTAACTGAAATGGACAAACAACATGAACCTTAATGGTCAAACCAAAACGCACTCAGCTGGAGCTCAATCGATGGGATGGTAAAATGTTGTATTCAGTCAAAATTGGGTTCGTGATGAGTTCAAATCCAACAGATTCACCCGTATGAGAGGGGCTAGGAGAGAGGATACATGTCGCTCCACCAAGGCGAACAACCAATCTAACCATGTTTAAGAAAATCGCCTGGAAATCCGTTCAATAGCTTTTGAGTAATCCTGCTGACAGAGGCAGACAACGATGAAAACATAACCTCCTTGGCAGGGGTGCAGCCGACTGACATTCCTTATGCAATACCAATAGTGCAACCTGCTCATCCATGTAAACATGAGACAGCATACAGACACTTGATCCTACTGACTGCTAATTAACTGACTATTAGGGTCCTCAGGGAGTGCAAACCCCCACCAAGGCGAACTCCCAATCTCGCTGTCCACAATTTTACAGGTTCTTCCTTAAATCGTGCCACCACCATCCCAACATTTCATGACTGAGGTAATAAACGTATCCAAATCAGCATTTGGTTGTTGTATTGGTGGATTTTAAACATGAGTAATGTTACAATCTGTTTTGATTATCAGAAAGAATTCCTTCTGCTTATCGAATGTTTAGAAAATAGAGAAGAAATGACTCTAACAATCAGCTGATTATTCCTTTCAGCACAAAATAATACAGCAGTAAACAACCTAATACAAGAAACAGCTTCTATCCAGACACACTGCACCTGCACACAAAAGGAGGAAGTCCACATGTAGCTGGTGCTGTGCCAAAAATAAAATATGATGTCATATTAAATTGTGGACAAAGAACATGCACGCAGGCACACACAGAAATATGGTCCTGCGTACTCAGATCCATATCAAATATTCAAAAAGAAATATTATAGCTTGGCATGAAATATTAAAACCTACAAAAAACCCTCTTTGGCACAGTCACGCGAACACACCAGCAGACATAGCTCCCCCTGACTGTATAATTCATTTCTCGTCTCTGCATCAAATCTGCTTCTGTCTCCATGGCAACCTTTCTAGGCCAGGAAGACGGCCAGAGACAGAGAGAAATAATATGGTAAAAAAAAAAATGGAGGTGAAGAAAAGGGGAAGCGAGCGAGGGAAAAAGACAGAGGAGGAGGGGAAGTGGAAAAGAGGTGAGAGAGTAAATGAGAGAGGAATATGTGGTTTGTTTGCGTGTGCAGTTTTGACCTGTGGTCAGAATACACTCCACTCGGCCGGGTCACCGGGGGTCACAGACTCAAACTGCACACACACACACACACACACACAACCTTCAGAGTTGGATAAACACTAACAGTTCAACCACCTGGCTGGATCCCTGTTTCACCATGTGGGTTTTCCGGCTGTAACAACACAGTGGAAGGGATTGGTGCAATCTACAGGGATAACGCACACATGGCTGCTGTGGAGAGTGGGAAACTTTTTCTCCATTATCTATACCGCTTATCCTCTGAGGGGTTGCGGGGGGAGGGCCAGAGCCAATCACAGCTGACATTTGGCCAGAGGCAGGCGGGGTTCATCCTGCAACAGGCCGCAGGGACAAATGTGCATCTGCAAAATGTCAAACTTTGTAGGAGGAGAGAATTGTTTCGTGTTCGATTGGAAATACGGTTTATGTTTCACAATGGTTCATGGATTTTTAAATATTTCATCAGGCTGCCCTTTGCCTACCTCTCTTTGTTCTTTTGTTTGTTTTTTTTGGGGGGGGGGGGGGCTGACACACTGACATATGCCGTTACATGTAGATCCCTGAACTCTCTGCTGTTTTTGATTTCTTTGGTTTGCTGGTGGACTGGAAACATGGAATCGTGTAACAGTAAAACGAATGCTTTATATGCGGTAGAAGGAGCAGACGCAGGCACTGTACCATGACATCAAAGCTGCTTCCGTCAGCCTTTATCTCTTTTTTTTTACATGACATCCTTTCAACCTCACCCAACCGTAAAAAGTTATTGCTTTCATACCGACATTTATTTTGCATTTCTGGCATTTCCTCTTTTTTTTTTTTATGTGTGCAAATTGAAAATGTCCATAAAACTAGTGGAATGAAACATAACTTTTCATTCAAGGACATTTACAGCAGCATGAGTGCACGTAGTGTTAGTCTGGGTTACTTGTGACTCAGACTTAGTGAGATGTACAGCTGTTCACCAACAGGCTGTGGTATGCAGAGCATTAGCACCTGGCACTAACATGCGTCTTGTGTGATCTGGTCCCAAGTTGACAGCACCAAGTAAGGCGTTTCACTCATGGCATTAGGATGCTTCTGGGGGGGGGGACCACTTGTCATCTGATCTCAGGTTACATCCACAATGTGTGTTAGTTGTAAAACGAATGACTTTCAAGCTCCGAAAACAAAGATTTTAGCAAATGCTGCTAGCTCTGTTTTCGTTTGTATCTCCAGGGTTGTGTTTTAGCTACGTTCACACTTATATGTTTTCATTATTAAGTGGCATTTTAAAACAAACTAGTCTACATGAGCGTTTAAGCTCTGTATCAGAAGTAATCTCTGTCCATACTAACCCACCTAAAAGCACATATCACATAAACATTCACACACATTGTTAACAGGAAGTAGATTGACTATTTGCAGTTAGTTGCTTAGTAGCAGAAAATACCCAAAACAAGAACCAGCAATGGAGAAAAAATTCTTTGGACCTACAACAAGGTGGAGCTGTGACTGACAGTAAGTGTTCGCCATACTCTGTATTTTCACTGGTGGTCCAGTTGAGACTGATGACACCCAATGATGTGGATGTGGGATTCTGCGTCATCATTTCCAAAAGTCTCCATTTTAGGGGCTCATAAACTCCGGAGAGATGTGGATTCCATGTTTAAACTTAGCAAACATGAAGTATAATAAAGCTAAAACATATTAGTTGTTGATGTAGGCTGTGTTTGGACAGGCTGCGACTTTTGGAAATGATGATGCAGACTAATAAGATGCACTGATAAGACCGGGACATTCAGCAAGTGAACGTGGGTGTCCTCGTCTTATCAGTCATGATTCATCCTTTCCCCCGAATCATCACGCTCTAATCACCTTTTTCCTGAAGAAAACAAATGGCATTGCCTTCAAATATACACCAGTTTTAACTGTAAAAGTGTTTTTCTAGTGGGAACAACCTCTCACCTGCAGACAAGTGTGGCGATGATGACGCACCAGGCCGTGCAGCAGCAGTCAGCGCTCGGCTGCTGCGAGTGGGAATGGGAGTGAGAGGATTCATCACTCTTGCGTCTCCGGCAGCAAAGCCAGAAAGAGTAGAAAAGGAGAAAGAGGAGGTCCAGGCCCAAACATAGCAACGCCACAGCACCGAGCAGCAAGACGGACTAAAGAGAAGAGGAAGGAAGAGAAGAACAATTAGTGGCCATAAAAAATTCATGATTTCATAAAAATATGTCAACATCGGTACTGTATCATGTTGGTTAGTTGTTTGTATCACAGGGAAGCGAGCAATTTCGGGGAAAATGGGTTAAAGACACAGGAAGCAAATTAACTGATATGAGCAGGAACCAGATACATTCGAGACACCACATGATTTCGTTTTTTCCTGTGAAGACAGACGCACCCTGATAAACAAACTGCGCCGCTCACTCCAGCTATTTGAGGACAAAAAACAGTGGCTCTTAAATGGGCGTTTGATGGATACCATGAAACAGACATTTGCATACCATCAAACGCGCGCACACCTCCACAGAGTGAGCGGAAGCGATGTTGACGGGGAGCCGTGTGCGCGAGAGACCCGCCACACAGATCACATACCCTCGGAAGGCTTTGAAGTGCAAAGGAAGGAAGGGGTGGCGGGAGCAGATAGATGGAGCAGCGAGGGGGGGTGTAAATTTGGAACAAAAACAGAGATGGGCTAGAGAGACAGAAAAGAAAGAAGATGACAGAACTGAGCCGGGAGGAAATGGATAAAGACAGAGATGAGGGATGTTACAGAGATTTGCCAGGAACTGATGAGATCTTTTTTTTTAAATCACACAAGCGATGTTGGTTTTTCTTTCCCCTCCGGAGTTGTCTGGAAAAGTCATTGTGCTGCAGGACCATGCAGAGACAAAGGAGCACGTGTCTGCTCAAACTGAATCTCTGCCCGCTCGACCACTTCAGACAAAAGAATCCCGCTGCAGTTCTGCTTGTTCAGAAACAACAACATTGTAATTCTTCTGTGGATGATAACAGGGTCTGAATCCACTTCAGATCCAACGAGATCCTCACACACACTTCCTGGATTCCCAGACTTCTAAACTGCTGATGTTTCTACTGACCTCATTCTTTCCTCACTGCCAGCCAGCAATTTTTTCACCCTGCAGCCATTTATGCACCTCTACTGTAAATATGCACACGTATTGTACGAGTATATAAACACTCATATATTGTTTAATACGTGTGCCAAAGCTTCAACTGTTGCCAAAGACGGACTCTTGTACAGACAGCACAAAAACATGACTCCAGACACGGCTTAACCAGCCCAGAGGCATAAAAACTGAGCTGAACTGGTCCCAACCTGCAGCCCAAGCTCTGTTTAAGTAGACATGTATTACAGTTTGATGGGTTTACAAGCCAGAAGAGTTGGAAACCCCTGGTTGGGGTTTTAAAATGTGTCTCCCTGTGTCTGCGTGGGTTTTCTCTCCAGCTTCTTCCCACAGTCCACAGACATGCAGATTAGCGTGAGATGGATTTGAGACGTGAAATTGACCACAGGTGTGAGTGTCTCTGTATGTCAGCCCTGCGATACGCTGGCCTCTCGCCCCTTTAGCTGGGACTGGTGCCAGATCCCCTCCCTCCAACCCTCAAAGGACAAGTGGTACAGATAAGGTATTGACCATCTTTATTTAGGCTGTTAATGACGATGCCACCAGGGTCGCACCACAACAGCCAGAGACAAACCATTCACTCCTCAGCATTTGAACTTGTTTTATTTTCCAACTAACCAAACATAAATCTTAATGCAACTTAAAGTGCCAGCAGTCTCTCTGCTGCTGCCTTTTGAATCCACTGGATTGGCCAACTAGTCTCAGCTGTGCCAATCCCCTCTCCCTGGTTTCACCTGGAGGTTTTCACTGAGCCTCCTCCACAGACCCCCCCCCATCAAGTTCAGCACAGGGATCCTTCCAGCCTGAACTACTGAAGACACAAATCTCTTCTCACATTGAAAACTGAATGGCGCTCAGTTGACTACATACATCTGCCAAGGTCAAACATTTTCTTCCACCACATCTTGATTATTATGTAGATCTGCACTAAACTGATCTCAACAACGTCGATTTTTACATCAAGATCTGTACATTATGTGCTGAAATATGGAAAACAGCCTGTCTTGCAATGTGATAAAAAAGCGATTTGCTCCTGAATCCACACTAAGTTCGATGGGTTCTTCCTCCCCTGGCCCGTGCCTGATGTTTTGTTCAGCGCTTGTTTGTGTAATCCTGCTGATAAAACAAACAAAAACAACAGAGCCGGGTGAAAAGATAATCTGCCTGGCAGAGGTAACAATGCCGCCTAATAAGGTCAGCATTAAGTGTGTCAGATGTGTAACCGGGCCAACAAAGGCTAATGTATCAAAGCTGGAGGGCTTCATCCAATCCAGTAAAGCCAGTGGGTTAGTAAACTAGACCACTACAGCAGATATGACACCATATATGATAGGATGTGAACTGCAGTGGTGTAATATGACATCTGAAGGGTGAGAGTAGCATTAATTAAAAGGACTCCAAACCACAAGCCTCAGACCAAACTAAAACCATCAATACCATATCTACAGAGGTTTCTACGAGTCTACAGCTGGGAGATATGAATTATTATATTCTACTTAAAGTAATTACAATGTTAGTTTGATTATAACAAACTTAATTATGGCCCTGGACCACTACAGCTTGAGATGTATCAGTAAGTGATTCTGTTATTTACACATGATTACTTTCTTGTGGGACAGCAGTTGGTAAGCTCGGGCTGAGCCAGAGGAAATCACTTGATTGCTTTTTCCCCTGACGGCTTTTTCTCCAACAGGTTAAAGAAGACGAGTGGAGAAGAGGAGGAGAGGAGGAGTGGAGGAGTAGAGGAGTGGAGGAGAGGATCCTGGTGACAGAGGAGGGGGAGATAAGCCCTGCAGATTCCTCCTCTCTGGCATTATCCTCCTCTATTATTATCTATAAAGCTTAGCCAGTGACAGGGACGTTATTCTGAGGTAGCGTTAAACTGTGCTCCTCTAATGCATTGTTTGATCTCTGGTGACTTGAGACCTTATAGGACAAAATGCATTAGGCTTTGCAGAATGAGAATGAAAAGCTCATGCTACGGGATATAAGGATGGATGTTTTCATGGCATCCATTAAAAAGCACGCGACAGGAATGACAATGGGATCAGACACATAGTGAGATATAGAGGAAGTAGAGGAGTAAAACAAAGTGTGGGGGTTTTATTTTGAATTAAACTATAGAGCTGATAAAATAATCAATCACCAAAACAGAAATTGCCAATTATTTAAAAACTGATTAAGCCACTCAAATGTGTGGATTCGCTCATTTCTTTTTGTGATATTCACTTGACAAAAATAAGCAATCTGCATACGTAACCTAGGGATATAATAAAATCAGATATTTTCCCAAAATCAGAAACAATTAAAATTATTTTTAGTTGTAAACCTAATGAAAATGTTTTAGTCAATTAATCGAAAACCTTTTGTTTTTAATTATTGGAATAAGTGTTTGGTTTAACAAAATGTAAATTTCAAAAATCACAAGGTGACACCTTAAAATTGCTTGTTTTAAATGTATCCGATTTCTAGTCCAAAACCCAGAAGTACTCAGTTTGCGATCATCTAAAACAAAGGAAAGCAGTGAAAATCAGAACTTTTTAATGAAGAAGTCATTGACTAAAAAGAAAAAGAATTCCCAGGGCATTGACTGAAAGGCCATCCAGCCAATCACAGCCAAGGTCACTCACGGGATAACTGATATGAAACAGCTCACTAACTATTTGTAAAAATGCCATAATGTAATAAAATGAAAATAATAATAATACATTTTTCCTACAGCTTCTCATCCTCATGATTGCATTGTTCTGCTTGTTTCTGCTATGAAGGTGAAAATGTTAAATATTAACATTATAGAACAACAATATCCTGTAAACATCCTCTTGCCATTTATCACAGATGAAATTAAAACAAGAGAATTTAAGGTTCTTAAAGGTTTATTGCTTATTACTATGGTATGTAAGTGCTGGTAAATACAGTTTGTTTGAGTGGGGGGGGGGCACGGTGCTACAATGTAAATATTTAACTCTATCATTTGAACACAGTGGTGAAAATCATGTAGTTTCAGCGTGTTTTGGAGACTGAAATGAGGCCAAGCACAGGGGGCGGCGCCGCTCACGCTCCACCCTCAGATCCCCCACGCGTTTAAAACCGCGGCTGTGACCCTGACGATGGCCGCAAGATTAACGGTCAGGCCGACAAACCATCAGAGCAGATTAAGTGTGGATCAATTAGCTACTAATAAGCATGGTGAGCTTGACTGTGCACGTGTGTGTGTGTGTGTCTGTACTTAGATGTAAGTCTGTGTGTGTGTTGCGTGCGCACACATCTACGCTACTAGAGATCAGCTTGCAGGCAGGAGGAGGGGCTAAACATTAAACACCCAGGCACAGTGATCTACTTTCCATTTGTCCGTGTTAGTGTGTGTATGTGCACGCCTGTGACCGTGTGTGTGTGTGTGTGTGTGTGTGTGTGTGTGTGTGTGTGTGTGTGTGTGTGTGTGTGTGTGACTGAGCTGACAGGATCAATCACTTCCACTTCACTAAGTTGTCCTTGCACTCTCCCTGCCTGTGTGTTACACTCTAGTTTAGCCTCGCCTACGATCATCTCAACATCTCTCCAGAGGCGCCGACTGACCCCCGAGTTCATTCTGCTCGTATCCACCTCACCTGTACCACCGGTGCAACCAGAGTGCAGCCAAAACACGAACGGCAAAAATCTGTGTTCAGACAAAGACCTGATGGTACGTCTTTAGGAATTTAACCATAAAAAAGGATTTGAGTGGCTCTTTAATCTGTTTGTCATTGAGTCTCACTGATCTTTTTCAATATGCGATGAGATAATGTCTTCCACTGTGCAAAATGTAGTTCACCATTTTAAAAATACCAATTATACTTACTTACTTTCCACAGCTGGGGATATGTGTGTGTGTGTGTGTTATTACAGGTCACATGATTCCTCTGTAATGTTCTCCAGCTGTTTAACTGTGGTAGCTGACTCTGCGATTCTACCATAATACAAACAGATGAACGCACACACGCACACGGATCGGCACACATGCTATTTCAATGCCTCGCAGAACCTCAGGATATGAGCTCCTATTTCAGCTCTTCAGGAAAAGAAAGAAGAAAAACGTTTTCTTGCAAAAAAGCCACAGAGTCAGCAGCGTCCCCAATAAAGTCATCAGAGGCTTCCAACTGTTCCACTGTAGGAACACTGAGTGAGTGAGAGAGCGAGTGAGTGAGCGAGTGAACATCCATCTGACTTTGTTTTAGTTTGAAACCTTATTTAAAAGAGTATTATTTCTGTCCACAAGAGCGTTTTGACTTCGCATCAGATTTAATCGCCGTCCATACTAACAAACCTTAAGATGCATATCACGTGACCTCTCACGTACACTGGGAATGGGCGTGCCGGTGTAAACAGGAAGTATTTGGTTGTTAATTGCAGACGGAGCTTCTCTATAATTGAGAAGCAGCAGTGGCGAAAAGTAAAAATGCTAAATTTAAATGTAGCTGTTTTCAGAGATGAACTCTTGAAAACGTCCTGCAAACTGGGTGTGGACCTTTTCCAGAGTTTGTTTTTCCAGATATAAGGAACAAAGCAGGAGATTATGTGGAACAAACAGGCGAGGGGCGGAGCCTGGGTAAAGACTGCAGGGGGGCGAGACATTGTGCATAGATTCTGGAAATCACGTTTTTGTTTACAGCACATCAACACCGGCGTCGGCCATTATGGACAAAAGCTCTCGAATCTAGTTGACATCTTCATCGGTATCTAAACCTCTTTAATCTGAGTTATTTTTATCCTTCTGGTTTTATGAATGCTGCATATTAAAAACTCCATCAAGATGCCAACTCCCTGCTGAGACTTTCCAGAGAGATTTTCCTGATGTATTCTCACATGGACTCACTCAGTAGGGGGCTGGTAGGGAAAGTTCCAGAAAAAATGTCCAGGGCAACGGACACGGACCCTCCGGATAATTTCAGGAAAGTGTCCGGACTTGAGTCTGTGAGCAGCTTGTGTGAGAAGAAACTTTTGAGCAGCTTCGGGGCTGAATACAAATGAACCTGAGCCAAATCACATCAGAAAGAACACAACCACACACACACACACAGAAGAATCTCTCTCTATTGTGTGAGTGTGTGTGAGTGTGTGTGTGTGTGTGTTGTGGCATGGTGACGGACTCGGCGCACTGAAGGACACTGTGTGGGACCTTGTTTGTGTGTGTGTGTGTGTGTGTGTGTGTGTGTGTGTGTGTGTGTGTGTGTGTGTGTGTGTGTGTGTGTGTGTGTGTGTTGTGTGTTTCTCAGCTGGATGAGTGGATGCATAAAAGCCTCTGAGACAGATATACCGAGCCAATCTAAAGACGGGCTTCAGTGAAAGAGTGAAAGAAAGAAAGAAAGAAAGAGAGCTTTCTTTCACAACGGACTACAGCCCCCTCCCACTCTTTCCCCATCCCTCCCTCTCACTCCCTCCCTCCCTCCCTCCCCACCAACTCAATTCAACCTCCTTCTTCTTCCTCGTCTTCTTCTTCTTCTTCTCACCCTCTACCTCTCCCTCCCCCCGTCTAGCCAGAATTAATGATTTCACCCTGAATAGAAGCCCTATATTCACACACACACACACACACACACACACACACACACACACACACACACACACACACACACACACACACACACACACACACACACACACACGACACTGAGCGCTAAATACGCACTGACACAGAAAAAGAAGATACAGTATGGGACACAGTGTATACATATGGCACAACCACAGTGCATATGAATAACGTGCAAACAAACATATGATCACGGTGCAGAATGATCAGCGACATAGAAACTAGCTCCGTCTGCTAAAATATGCCAGGATGTAATTAGTCTAAAAAGGGGGTCCTTAAAATTCCAGTGGTCACACACATTGACACACACACACACATTGACACAAACACACACATTGACACACACACACACACACACACACACAAAGACCTTCAGTTAAACATTGAATAGCCTGCAGGAAGTGTTTTTTTGGCAATTTAGAAGCACCTCCCGTGGCTCATCGAGCCTTTTCTCTCTCCTCTCGCCTCCAATCAGTCTCTTTTTATCTTTGTCACTCCTCCTCCTCCTCTCCTCTCCCTGTCTCACTCCCTCTCTCCACTTCTCATCTCCCTTCCTTGTCCATGGCCGTGGATGCCTTCCCACGCTCGGCTCTTGAACTTGTGCACCTTCCCTCTTCACCCCCGCCCCCCATACATGTCAGCAAACTATACTGCGGGTTGACTGCGGTGCATGAAATGTGCGACCCTAAACAACGTGCCTGGGCTTTACGTGGGCTGCCGAGCCTGCGTCTCCTGCTGCAGGGACCTGGAAGTCACCTTGTTTGAGGATTCAATTGAAATGCAGCAAAAACTGGGCCAAAGCCCCTCTAGGATGGAGCTGCTCTCGAAGGCAGCGCTGCCGACGCAGACAGTGTTTTATCAAAGAGGGACTCAAATTAGTTCTGTGCTTTTCAGCTTGTGCCAATGATTGTTTTTCCTTTACCGTTATTTTTTCAGTTAAGTACAATGATTGCTTATCCAATCAAATGTTATAAATGTTTTAAAAATAGTGATTAATGCCCATTACAAGTGTCCAAAGCCCAAGATGATGTCCTCAAATTGCAGGTTTTCCCCAAACAAGAGAAGATTTTCCATAGATTTTCAATTAACAATAATATTAAATCAGAAAATGCTCCCAGGTAAGAAACTGGAACTGGACAATGTTATACATGTTTATAGATTATCTCAATTGTTAAATCGATCATCAGAAACTTTCATGTCCTTTCTTTGACCATCTTGATATCAAACCTCGAAGATAAATATTGCAACTACTAACAGTCCTGATCCGCAGATTGGGAATCACCTGACTAATCAATAAATAACAATGATGGAGCAGGTAGAGGGTCAGTGGTTCGACCAAGGACATTCCTCTGCTTTCTCTCTCTCTCTCTCTCTCTCTCTCTCTCTCTCAGCATTGATCGATGCAGGGAGAGATCCCACAACTCAGTCGACAGCCTCAGCCACCTCTTGCCCCTCTGCTGTAAATTTACAGTGTTGGTAAGAGGCAGGAGGCTGGATGATTAAGTGATGCTACACGATGAAGGGGATGATGAATTCGAAGTGGGCGGTAATTATAACACCCCCCCCTGTAACCCTCTTACCTTTTGATACTCAGAGTCCTCGGGCCTGAAGTCACTGCTCACCGTCTGGAATTCGATGTTGAAGTGTGGCAGCCGGTGAAGCAGATTCACCCACCACGGCGGAGAGTAGTTCACCACGGCCGCCATCCTGACGCAGCTACCTGCAGGCTGTCACTTCACTCTGTTACACGATCCCTCACGCAGCCACTGTAAAAAATAAGAGATTCACGGACATTGTGAGTTAACAGGGCAAGGAAATGACTTCATGTGCAACTGGCACGACTGCGGCAGAGAGATGAGAAACGTCTGTTCTACTGAACACGTAAAGCAGGATGAAGGTGCAGCAGCCACAGACTCACTGCTCCCACTGTTTATCACCACAGCACCAAAACCCTGCTTCCATCCACGACAACAACAATGATCACCGTGACGATGACTGATGAGTTATGAGTAATCAAATCAAACCAAACCAAACAGGGATTGGACGAAGCGTGACGTTCAACACGAAAAAAGCAAAAAAAACATTGCACCCCCCCCTCCCCTCTTGTCATTAGTTATTAAACATTACTGTTTTATAAATATCTTCTGTGCTGTAAATTTTACATGACGACTTTCCTTTTTATTTTAGGCGTGTGGCGACTGAAACACATGAGGGCATCCCTCCTCCGCTGTGTGCACGTCCTTACCTATCATACCTGTGTGTGTGTGTGTGTGTGTGTGTGTGTGTGTGTGTGTGTGTGTGTGTGTGTGTGTTTAAAGGGGCTATAACACTGCAATATGACAAATTACATCATTTCAGTTGCTTTTGTTCAATCTGCAGGGGGTTTTTTTCCCCATGATAAATTGAAGTGAACGTGATCATATTGACATTGTAAAGGTTGTTTTCCCTTCACATCCCCTGGTGCATTGTGGGTTGTTGCATGTTATGAGCATGTATTCTCATTGTGGGCTACATGCTAGTGTCATGTGTGCCCCCTCCTCTCTGATCTTCATGAGACCTTTAAAATGACAGAAAACAAACAGGTGTTTTAAAAAGCAGGTATTAAAGCCTCCGGGGTGTTTCTCCACGCGGTCCACGGGGGTCACGCCGTGTTGAGACCCCCTGTCCATGAGTAATGACGTGACAGTGGCTGACAGCCGCTACCTCGACTCACCCGGGCATCAAACGCCCCTGCTGCAAAACACAGGCTGGGTGGGGGATACACGCGCTGTGGGAGGTGAAATGGCGGATGTTATACCAAAAAATATATATATATATTTAATTACACGACCCGCTGTTATCGTCTATTAATTCAACTGTACCGAAAACACGCAGGTCGAGTCCCCCGTGTGGCTCACCCGCTGCGCCCGGTGGTACATCGCGTCGAAATGAACGCTAGCTCTAACCCCCGGGGATTAGCGGTAGCTTCATCCCGCTTTGTCCGTTAGAAGTGCCGCAGTCTCGCCGAGTCGCCACGGCAACCGGACGGAGCCCCCACCCCGTGTCCGTGAACACCGGAGGGGGGGGTACGGGCAACAACAACAACAGCCTACCTGGTGGTCGCAAGCCGCTGGTTTGTCGCTGTCTCGGTCCCGGGGGGCCCCCTTGTTTCACCTTTTGTCCTCCCAGATCCAAGCGGTGGCGGATTTGAACCCCGCAGATGCTGCATCAACGCGGCCGCGCCGAGTTCGCTGCAAGCCCGGAGTCCGCCGCGGCCACAACCGCATGGAACACGACGGAATGACGGTCACACGCCCGCTCCGCTCTCATCTCACACCGGGCACCGTCACCGTGGCTTCACCCGTCAGCGGCACCGCTCCCGGGGGGTTAAGGGTTAATTGACCCGCAAGCTCCTATCTGGACTCTCTCTCTCGGTCTCTCTCTCTTTTTAAACACGTTTAGAAATGTCGTCGTGGTCTTTGTCCTGAGCTGAGGCGGGTGGTTGTCCCCGCGGTGTCCGTCGGTTCGACGCGTCCGGCGCTGCGGTGCCTCGGCTGGAGGATGTTGTTGTTGGAGCGTGAAGCGAACACGGTTTAAAAAGCCCAGAGGACGAGGCTCTGCTGCAGATCTGAGTGTGTGTGAGTGTGTGTCTGTCTGTGTGATAGTGTGTGTGTGTGTGTGTGTGTGTGTGTTAGAGAGAGAGCGAGAGAGAGGGAGAGCGAGACCAAATGCGTAAAGGACGCCCCCTGATGTTGAGATCGTGGAAGCACATGTTGCAGAAGTGACAATAATCTGAGGTTCAAACATAACAATAAAAATTAAAAAAAACACTTAACGAAATACAGAAATGTTAGAAAGCACAAAAAAATTAGAAGACAACTACACAAAAGAAAGAAAAAAAAAATCCAAATCCCAAAACACAACATTTAAGAAGATGCAAAATTCAAATCCAAGACAGAAAATATCAATAAAACGTCAAAAACAAAAACACAACATGTAAGAAAAGGCAAAATCAAAATTGTTGAAACCTGGGCTTGTCTCATCTCATCACATTTCACAGTATCACAACCATAGAAGATAAAAGGTGAAATCTCTCAGTGAAACAACTCTTAAACAACACAAAAAGATGTGCAGGGAACCCCAAGTACAACTTTTTAATAAACTTTTAATACTGTATACATCTAAAGATCTAAAAGTACCTCAAACTGTATAATACTTGAGCAAAGATACTTAAATATCCAACAAGAACCACATGAGACCACAGAAGTTCCTGTTATTTCAAAAAGCATTTTATTGAATGTGTCAGAAAATGAGGTTACATACATCATGTAGAAACTGCCCCTCCTGCTCTCTCTCTGCTGACCTGCCTACATGCTATCAGAGCAATATACAAACTCCCTGTGTATCCTCCACTGTGTGTTTAGTATTGCAGCAGGCTGATCTATAATTTATTCACAGTTTCGCTCAATAGTGCATCAGTTGGCGATCATCCCTCAATCATACCTCAGAAACAGCCACAAGTTATTAGCATACATGACAGATTAGTGTGAGGACATTTGTTCGGTACGCGTTTGACACGTCAACTTGGGATTCATTAGTTATTGAACGTGTGAATTACAGGCGATGTGGCTCACCTGGTCCGGTCGGTCAGGGTCACAGACATAACTCCAGGTACCACTGAGATTTGAATTTGAATGTTCATGCAGTAGGCACTTTGGCAAAAAACAAACAACCACTAAGAATATCTGGCCCAAATGAGAGCCTGTGACCCAAGCACCTTATTGCCAGCGACTTTGTTGTGCACATGACAATAAAGTCTTGGATCTTAAATCTTGACAAATCACAACATTGACAGATCTAAACTGGAACGGCGTTCAGCAGTGAGTATACCTCTGACCAGGAGAAAACTGCCCTAACTGCCCTAACTCCTGCTCATCTGCAGGTTCAGAATATTTAGGCTCTGAGTAGTGCCAACACACACTCGCTCTCTCTCTCTCTCACACACGCACACACACACACACACACACACACACAGACTTTATAAGATTAAGACTTCTCTGCTTCTCAGAGGTCGTGACGGCGACACTATGATGTCATCAGAATCGTCCGAATCGACTGCAGCGGCTCCTCCCGACTCGGCTGTGAAATGGAGCTCTGTTTGGGGACATAGCAGATATACAGGTACACTTGTGATTTACCACCTGCGGCATCATTTGACCTTGAAAAAAATACATTCAACCTAATTAGCCTCAAAAACTGAATACAGAAGTATCGTGCGATTTAAAATGTGCATATTTCTACATGAATACTTATCTAATTTCAGCATATTTCCCTCCAGCAAACATTTAATTACAGTGTTAGAAAATCAAATAAGCTTTAAATATTCATGCAGACACATCAGCCCATACAAAGCAGGAGATGACCCAAAGACTTTATGTGCTTTTAACAGACACAACACAGTAAAACATGAACTCCCTCTGACCTGTGGTGGGTGTCTTCCCGGAGGTGTGAATGCTAGAGACGAGCCACGAGTCTTCTTCATCACCCGGCTTTGCTTCATCGTCATGGCGGGACGCAGCACCTTGACATAACAAAACAACACATACAGTCGCCAGCCATTACGGCTCAATTCAAACACATACTGAAAATATCTGAGTGGATGACGCACTTGATGATGTATTTTTTTACGTAAAGCTTCTTTCAGATATGCACTGACGTCCACACATTATCCTGAAAATTTCTGGAAGAGCTGTCAGTGAGATTTCAAACGTCCGAGTCAGTTGCTCCACACATTTTCAGGAACATGAGCCCGTGTGAGAATACAGCAGGAACCTTTCCAGGAAATTCACAGCGAGCTAGTGGGCATGTTGATGACGTTTTTTAAACACACAAAGGATAAGAAACTGGATGAATACAAATGTCTCAGGATGACAAAAATGTGCCATACAAGTAGAAGACACCAACGAAGATGTCAAGATGGAAAGACAACGATATTTAAGAGCTTTTGGCGATAAGAGTCAACATGTGCTGTGAACTGAAACTGAAAACTCCTGTTGTTGTGAATGTGTGTGAACACGATAATCTCCTGATGTGTTCTTCATATGTGAACGGCAAAGTCCAGGAAATGTCTGGACTCGATTTTCCGAACACTGTCAAGAGTTCATATCTCATATCACAGGTTTAAGATAATTGGAACACAAGCATGAAGCTGAAGTCTCACAGTGCCCAGAGCACATCAAGTGGAGAGTCAGTATGTAAACATGCAGGAAAACCGCTGACACTGCTGCTCTGCTCTCATCTGCCAAGTGAGAGGGTCGGGGGCATTGAAGCCTAGCAGGGTAAATTAAACCAGACTGAAGCCTTGGACGAAGCCCTGGAGCAGCGGAGGCTTTAGATTTTGCAGGGGTCATGTGAGGAAGCGACAGAGCTGCTGAGCGCCCTCATCACTCTTGGACAGGAAGCTGTCAGAGCTGCGGCTGGTGCACAGGAGACAGACACCCTGGAATTAGATCAGTGTGCCAGCGAGATCCGTAACCACTCATCAACCCATCAGGGAAGATGTGATGAGCAACGCTGAGGTTGAGAGGAGGGCGATGCTATGTTGTTCCTGATCGACACTCTGGACTGGTTTGTGGTTTCGATACCTTCTATGTTAAATTAAATTCTACATTTCTAAAATGGGGAGCAGAAACGTTTTTGTGGGGAAAGCTTTGTAATGTGTACGTTTGTTTTTGATTTGTTCATAATATATAACATGAATATGTGATCACAAACTAAAATGACCACCTTGTGCTCGTATACATCCACTAACCAGTCAAATTGAATTAAATATCACATCCTCCCTTTCTGTTGCAGAGTTATGTCATTGATTAATGACCAGAAAACATAATTATATGACAGTGAAGTTGACCTTTAACCTGTAAGACTTTTGTGTTCAATTTAGTGATAACTAGCATTTGAACGTGTTTTGTGAGGTCTCAGGGACCTTTTACCTTTGACCAATAAATAACAGTATAATCAGGTCATCATTGAGTCTAAGGGCAAGTTTGTGCCGGATATAATTCCCTCCTCTCCTGATAAATCATGTTCACAAAATGTGAGGTCACACTGATCTTGACCTGTGACATTTGATCACCAAAATCTAATCAGTTCATTCTTTAATCCAAATGAATGAGAGCAAATAAACAAAGGTGAGATGTCACATCCAAGGGGCCAGAAAACGAGCTTTATGAAATGACTCTGACCTTTGTCCACCAAAATCTCATCAGCTCATTCTTGAGTACAAGTGAACGTTTCAGCCAAATTTGAAGGGAATTTCTTAAGGTGTTCCCACAAGAGAACCTTCGAGGAAGTTCCCTCACAGTGTTCCTGAGATGTCTCGCTCACAAGAGAGTAACAGACAATCTGAGAACACGATGCCTCGGGCTAAAGCTGCCGCCAACTCAGAGACATAGAAAGTTGTTTATGTCTGAACCTTACCTGTTCTGCCAGGTATTGATCGAGGTCTTCTCGGGACCAGTGTGGGAAACCTGTTTCCCATCGGAGAAGGCACGGAGAACCCTGAGCTAAAAGATAAACACACATACACAATACTGCATTATGTTCTGCATGTTTGGATTGATTTACTTTCTTCATTTCTTGGATGTAAATGAGTCACCTCTCTACTGCAAGACTACAGCGAGTCAGGTGTCCCCTGAACGCAGACTGTATCATCGTCAAGGCAACCACATCCATTTCTCCACCCACAGGGGAATCTGCATCGCTGCGGTTTGCTGCATCTACAGTCTGAAAAAGACGAGATGAGTAAACGATAAAGGAGAAGAGAGAAACACAAGAGAGAAGAGAGGTTCAGTGGGTTGAGACAGAGAAGGGAAATCATGTGAGGAAACAGCTTGAGACTTCAGCAGGCTCACAGAAAACGGTTTCTACAGCCCTCTGCTGGCTAGAAACAATGTTTTATTTCACTGCTTTATTGCTGTACAGTGAGTGAGTGTGTGTCTGTGTGTGTGTGTGTGTGTGTGTGTGTGTGTGTGTGTGTGTCTGTAACCTTGTCCTGTGTATCTTTCAGCAGGTTCTTGAGCTGTGACTCTCTGACGAGATGACCTCTTAATGCAGACTGCAGCATCACAGTGTCCTGCAGACAGAATGTGGAGGGATGGAGACAGAAAGAAGAATCAGCGACACAGTGTCTGGACTTTTTTTATATAGTATTTCTCTCACACATTGATCATTTATTTTTACATAACTCAGATGTGTTTCATACCCTATTTCTGTGCTCCCTCAAGTTTGTCGGGATGATGCTTGCTGCCGTTTCTCTTTCTTCCCCTTTCTTCTCTTCATCTCCTCCTCCTTCCATCTCTCTAGCTCCAGTGTCCGTCTCGTCTCCCTCCTCCGGACCCGATCTGCCCGTCTCATCGTCATGGTTCACTGCCGTTGTGGCAGAGGGAGAGGAAAGCTCGGCTAGGGCCGACTCCAGAGTTCGGATCCTCACCCACAACTCCTCCAACTCCTGTCTGAGAGACACACACACAAACAATAAACACACATAACACACAACTAGCAGCCACAGTGGGTGTCCTCTAACAGTTTACAGGTTTCCAAAGTCTATGACACTGGTTTGGAACTAAATATACAGGTTTTTGAGAGGGAACCTATAATGTCTCTTCTTTATGATCTAATGCATCTATGATATTGATTATGCCATCACTCACACTGCCAGGTCTCCTTCAGTCATCTCAGTTTATTGCCTGGATGTTATATAATCAACCATCATTTGCATAACTCTCAGGTGGATCTGTGTGACAACACCAACTCTGTTTTCTGGGACATTTATGATGTGACTACAAAGTCTCTAAAGGACTGAAGCCTCAGCTGTGATCTCTACAATAGGAACAAGTACAGTTCTGTATTCAAGCTACTGTTTCAAATGTAAATCATTTTTTGAGAAAGGTTTTGATAAAAACAGCAACATAACAGCAGAATTTTAAGAATATATAGATGACGCACGGAGCCTCCCTGAGGAGGAGAGATATAAAAAGTCAAACATACTGATGCTGCTGTCTCTCTTTGTCACGTTCATGTGTTTGTTCATCCTTCCGTCGCTCTGTTTCTTTCTCCAGTTCTTCTCTTTCTGTCCTCAACTGTGTCAGTTCATCACTGAAAAACACAGAAACACAAATACACTTTACAGTCACAAACTTAATTCAGTAGCTTTATGCTCATAACCTCTGTTACTCATGTTAAACATGTTCTTTCACTAGTATGTTCTGTGAATTTGGATTCGTCAGTGTTTTGAGTGGAGGTTAATGTTCACTCACTCTTTACTTGTCAGACTCTCGTGAAGCTCAAACTTCTCCTTCTCCAATTGGCCGAGGTTTTCTCTCAGATCTGAAAACTCCTCCTCCTCTTCAGTCATTGTTCCCACGGAGACCACTGCCTCTGTTGCCATGGTAAACCTCAGAATATCAGCAGGTGTGGCCTGGACCTCCTGATCCAATCGGTTGCTGCTGTTGGCTGGCTGGGTGTGTCCTCTGGTGTCCTGCGGCCTCTGATAGGAGGAGAGAGGAGTTTGTATGTGATGATGCTGGAAACTTTAAAGCTTCAGTCAGAAACAAATGAGGTCGAGTGTTTACATGATAACAACAGTTTCAAATCACCTTCTCCACTTCCAACAACCTTCGCAGCAGCCTCTGCTTACTCCA